>NW_006283135.1:718004-739741 GCF_000327345.1 Myotis davidii
GGGGAGAAAGGGGTGTGGGAGGTGCGGGAAGAGACTGGACAAAAATTGCACACCTTTGGATGAGGACAGTGTGGGGAGGTAAGGGCAGAGGGTGGGGTGGGAACTGGGTGGAGGGGAGCTATGGGGGGAAAAAAAGAGGAACAAATGTAATAATCTGAACAATAAAGATTTAATAAAAAAAAAGAGTTCAATATGTGCCTAAAAATGGATTAAAAAAACCTGATCCACTCTCAAGTACAATAACCTGACATTTTTTAACACAGGGATAAAGAAAAGATCTAAAAGCTTCCTCTCCCTCCCTCTCTGGAATCAAACCTCAGACCCTTCAGTCCGCAGGCCAACGCTCTACCCACTGAGCCAAACCAATCTGTGCTCTTCTCTCTTCTTTTTTCCATAGAAGAAGGAAAGGAGAAAGGCAGAGGGTTTTGAATTTGTACCAAAAGGAGGGATAAAGCACTCTACTTGGACAAAGAGCAGTCCAAGTAAGACCCCTGAGGCTTGAAGTAGTGTACAAGTTCGGGAAGTATGATGTGTTCCAACCATAAAGTGAAAGAAAGGATGGAGGGAGGTGAGTTTGGAGAAAGGGGTCCTAGGCTGTCCTCACATGGAAGTCATTACGAAGCCTCTTTCCCACACTCCCTCCTCACTCTCTTTCTCCCTTTCACCAGGTTCACCTATTTGCTTTCAAATAACCCCTCAATTGAAAATTGAAAACAATTCAGCAAGGAAGACTTGCAACATAAATGGCATCTGTGAATGCTCTGGAAATTAATCCGTTATATACATCATTCTTTTTGAGACTGTTTTATCTTCCTTCTAAAAAACTCAGAAACTCAATAGCAACTTGAAACAGAACCCAATTTAGATCTTGCTGAGGGGTTGAATGATCTTTTACCCTCTCTGCATCCACCCCCTTGGGCATTTAACTTTGAAGCGTCCTCTGCCTCTGTCTCTGGACTTGACCATGTGCCTGGCTTTAGGCAATAGAATGAAGCAGAAGTGCAAGTATGGTGCTTCTAAGTCTATAACTTCAGAGGCCTTGCTCTTTCTTGTGTTTCTGTCATCTCCATGAGGACATTCCTGAGGTAGCTACTGGCATGGAACAGATACATGGCAGAGACTTGAAGTACCCAGTCAGCCCAGTTGAGACTCGTCTAGAGTCGACAAACATGGAAATAAATGATGAAAGAGAAAAACATTAATTTCAGAAAAGCAAGGACCCCAGGCAGAAAGCTGTGAAGGGAAGTCAGGATGACAGATGTCCAGCAGGCTGGACATCAGCAGACCAGACTAGAGTAGAACAGAGGGCCATGGCAGGATATCCCTGGGGAGAGAGGGAGACTGGATGAAAGACTGGATGTAGCCCTGGCTGGCTTGGCTCAGTGGATAGAGCGTCAGCCTGCGGACTGAGGGGTCCCGGGCTCGATTCCGGCTAAGGGCACATGCCTGGGTTGTGGGCTCTATCCCCAGTGATGTTTCTATCTCTCTCTCCTTCTCCCTTCCTCTCTGAAATTAATAAAGAAATACATTTAAAAAAAAAGAAAAGACCAGATGTAAACACGAGGGAAAGATGAAGGCAGTTAGGAACTGAGGAAAAGAAAAAGGGGTATAAGAAAGGAAATGCAATCTAGTGCCTACCAGCTCTGCAGTGAATGATACTAACACCATCACATGAAAAACACAAAATATTCATTTCTAACTTTCTGGGTACACCTATAAACAAAGCACAGAAGACTTGATTGTCCAGCTGGTGACAGAAATGAAGTCAGATTCCAAGAATGAGGACGATTCTATCTGCCTTCGTTGTCTGGGAAATGGAGGGGCCACGGGAGAAGGGCCGGCGCTCAGCCTGTAATGGTGAGAGTGCCCCTCTGGTACTAGAGGCCTGGAATCCACGGCACCTCTCCTCCCATGCAGACCAGGCCCTCCCACCCCAGCAGCAGGACCATAGCAGCGTGACCATCAGTCCTGCAATCCCGAATTCTGCCAACAGTGTGGATGCGGTTGGAAGTGGATTCTTTCCTAAGCCTCCGGATGAGAGCCAGGCCCAGCTGATATCTTGATTTCACTTTGTGAGCTGTGAGCAGAGAACCCAGACTCCTGACCTACACAACTGTGAGGTAACTAACATGTGGATGTTGTTTAAAGTTGCACAGTTTGCGATGACTTGTTATACAATAGGAAACTAATACACCTGGCATGTCTCCCTCTCCCTCCCCACCAGTCTGCCCCCAAATTCTTACTTTGTTTATGTCATAAGAGGTGTTTTGGCCTAGTGGTTAAGCTCCCAGAATGCAGACGGGCAGACCTGGCTTAGAATTTTTCCTCTAGGAGGATTAGCAGTCACGAACACAATAAACATCCAAAAAACAGAACTGTAATTACTGTCCTTATTCATTCCCTGTTCAGCTCTCCTTCCCTCTGTAAATGCTTCCCTGACTCCCCGCCTCACTCCTCTGGCAAGTTCGCCACACCCTCCCCTGCACTTTGTACTGGCTGTACTGTCCCGTGCTGAACTGGTTAAATGCCCTGGCCGGGCTGTTCTCTTGCTGAGCCTGCCACCGCCCCTGTCATGAAGGAGCTCTGAAAATGTTTATGGAGAAGGAGGGGAACTTTCTAAAAGTCCAAGCCACCCAGGGAAGAGGACTGCTCAGGGAGGGGTGAGTTCTCTGTTCCTAGGGTAGCTCCCAGTCAGGGATGCTGATAGTGACTGACTGGTGCCACCTGGGGTCTTTCTGCCCTCGCTTGTGTTTTGAAGCCAGGATTTGTTTTACAGAATCACACACAGAAAAGCTGGATGCTGAGGGGTGAGAGGCTTCTCCAGCTGGGGTTGGGGGGGAAAGGCAGAGAAAAGTGCTCTGCTGGGCATTAACTCATTCATTCAATACTTTTTCAAAATATATTTTTTATTGATTTCAGAGAAGGAGGGAGAGGGAGAAAGAGAAACATCTATGATGAGAGAGAACCAATGATCGGCTGCCTCCTCCACGCGCCACACGGGGATGGTGCCCACAACCCAGGCATATGTCCGGACTGGCTGGTTCATAGGTCAACGCTCAACCACTGAGCCACGCTGGCCGGGTGTTCAATCAATACTTTTAACATTGTTCACTTTTGCAGTCCATCTTTGGGAAGTGCTGAAATAGACTGAAAAATAGGTGGATGTTGGCAGCTGCTCCTGAAAGAGAAGCTTTCTGTAGAGGCCACATTATGATAAAGACCTGACAGATCCAGTTCTTGAAGGAGCGGTGTTGGGACTGAGCAGGGACTCTGATGTATGCATTCAGCTAGGAGGGAGGAAGGCTGGGGAGCTGTGGTTGTTTCGGTGGTTTGGGAGAGAAAAGGGGTGAGAATGGATGCAGTGGATCCTAGATGGCTGGGGCTGAGAGCAAAGGGCCTCACAGTTCCGCACAGGGATTCGGGACAGTAAGGTGCACCCTGGTGCGTGCAGAAACAATCCACCCGCTGGCAGAAGCAGCGGAAGGTGAATGCAGGATGGATCCTGGGCGCCCCTTGGTGGCCGGACTGAGTAACTACACTTAATACCACCGAGACACAGACAATGCCTAGCTGATTTGGTACTTCATTTACCTCAGGACTGGGAGGACCACTCTCCCACCCAGGAGGGACCACCTGCTGTAGTAAAAATGATCTGTACAGTGCATGAGCCTGGGGTTGTGTGGTTGTGTTACCCAATTGTGTAAGTGTATACACGCATGAGTGTATGTATGTACATTGGTGTGTGTTTGAGAGCATGTATAGTGGAGCCAGTGATTGGACATATGTGAGTTGTGTGTACATGTATGTACTAGGTGATAGTATGCAAGCATGCATTGTGAGCCAAAATGTACATCTATACGTTTGTATGCATATGTATCTGTTGGTGTGATTGCTTGTCTGAGTGCATGTGTGTTAAGGTAACTTTTGGGGCCTTGGCTTTCTTTTTTCTTACACATTGAAATAGTTAAGCATTATAATCGTATTGTTTGTTTAAAGTTTGCTCTTGGATGCAGGCCTGTTCCAGAATAACTAGCAGATGCGAAAAGCATCCATTATGTATTTTTGCAATTAGCCGAAAACCCAGAAACTTTTCTTAAATAACAGACACAATTCTGTGGGTTGCTTATTGCTCGGAGCCACCTCCTTCTCCAGCTCGGGCGAGCCAGCCCTGGGCCCAGCCCCACACAGCCCAAGCCAGCGAGGGTTTGCAAACTGTCCTCAGTGAGATGGAAAAAACATTAAGGATTCAGAATAGAACTCACGGTACAGCTTATGGGGGGTGGTGGGGGGATAACGAGAAGTGGAGCAGCCTCCAAAATAGGAGGAACCTTTGTCAAATGGGCTCTTCCAGCCTCGCAGTTACCCAGCATTCTATTGTGGACCCAGCTAGACAGACACGATAAACCCACATTCCTCTACCTGCTGTTGAGTGCATTTCCTCGCCTTATCTTTGTACACTCCTACCTACCACTGTTTGGTACATGGACCCCCATCCCCTTCACAGAGGGACCCCACCCCACTCACCCTCACTGCCATGCTTTTGCTAGTGCTATTTTCCTCTCCTGAATGCACTGCTTCTCTCCTCCAATACACCCAGGAGCCTCCTGACCACCAGTAGCACGGCCACCAGCAGCACAGCCCCCGCAGCTTTGTGGAGTGCCCATCCCAGACACTGGGGAGGGCACCGGGAGGCAAAAGCAGAAGCTTGAGGAAATTTCCCAGTATTTGGGTCCTTATGGGAAGACACAGACTCACGATGTTCCTTAGCCTTTCCTCCCACTTCCATGGGCAGGGAACTGTTGTGTCCTGGGTTACAAGAGGGCCCAGAGAATGTGGCTGGGGTTCCAGGTGGACGTCAGACTTAGTGACAACTGGAACAGGATGGCCCCAAACCACAGAATCCCAGAGCTGGCAGACTAAAACATCCTGCCAAATAGGCAGCCGGTCTCTGCTTGCACACCTCCAGTAATGGGGAACCCATCATTTCCCCAAGAGCCCAGTTCACTGTTGGGCAGCTCTAAGTTCAAAAGATCTTTCTTGCATTACTTCCACTGCCCTTGCTCTGTCCTCAAGCCACACTGACTACATCTACTCCATCTTCCTTCAGAGTTCTGGAGATCGGTGGTGGCCTCCTGGGCTCTCCTCCTCTTTTAGGACAGTAGCAGCTGCTAAGTGAGATGAAATCAGCCCTACTATGTTGAGTTGGCATTCACTGACAACTTCTTCAGTGGGAGAACATTTGTGATCCCCTTGCAGAACTTCTTCCCCCTCAACCCTCAACCTTCAAGGATGGCAGACTAGGCAACTGTTTGATTACTGAGCTTTCCTGTTTGTTGTTACCAATTTATCAGTTTATCAAACACTAAAGATCTACTTACTCTATGCTAGGCAAGAAGGCTTGGTCCTTCGCCTGCAAAGACGCGAGGCTGGGAGTTCCCAAATATCTGCTCTGGTCACTTTGTTTAGTACAGTGGTTCTCAGCATATCAGTATCAGCATCACCTGGAACTTTCTAAGACACGCAGATTCTTAGGCCACACCCAAGATCTACTGCACCAGAAACCCTGGGGGTGAGCCCAGCAATCTGGGTTTAACAAGACATCCAAATGATTCAGATACACTTGAAAGTTTGGGACCCGCTGGTTTAAATTCACCTGGGAGACTTTTAAAATTAAGTTAGAATTTCTGGGGTTGGGGCTGAAAGCATCAGTTTGTTTCTAAATATGGTCTCAAATACATGCCCAGAATTCTGAATGAAATGTCCCTGGACCATCGCAAGATCTTACTGTGCTTTTCCAAGTCCTTCTTCGGAATGATGGAGGTAGAAGCATGCGACTGTGGAGGAATGAAGCTGGGAGAAAGGAAAACTGGGTGCCAGGCCTTGTTCTGTTTCTATCTGGAGGGCTTTGAGGAGGACACACTCCTTTAAATATCCAGTAAAATGTATAGACAATGTAGTAATAATAAAATATATTAAGAATCTATTCTGTGCAGGTCATTAAGAGAACTACAACGATCTCTAAAGCCTTTCCCAAAGACTCCCCTGAGCAAGAACTACAATGCGTAACCACGGAGGAGAAAGCTGCTCACTTCACTCTTCCCAGCCAGTCTCTTCTACTGGAAGTCTTAGAAGGCTTCCCGTAGAAAAGTACACTAAGAAGTTTCAGATCCGTAACATGAGCCACAAACTACCAAAAGTCTTCATAAAGCAGAGATTTTCTATGTCATAACACGGTAACATTAAAAGAGGTACAACAGGTAAATATCTGTCAACTAGATGGAGCTATGGACAGTTGGATGCAATTTTCACCAAAACATTGTTTTCTGGTCCCAGACTTTCCTTGCTTTCTTTCCAAGATCGTCACACTTTAAATCTTTCTACAACTTGTGTGCTAAAAGTAGGGAGAGACTGATGGGGTCAGAAATCCATCTTGGCTCCCGCCCCCAGGGCTTTATGGTTTTCAGCTTCCAATCTTCAGGCGGAATGAGAACGAATCCTAAGGAGATTGCAAACACACCCAGTTGGGATCCAAAGTTCAGTGATGCAAACTGTAGCTACAGTGGCAGCCAAAACTAATTTTCCGTTTCAATTTATTTTTTCAACAAATATTTACTGAGTGCCTACTATGTGCACTGGGACACAGAGATGAAGGCAGACATTTTTGCTGTCCTGGCTCTTATAATGTAGCAGAGGAAAGCAACAATAAATAAGCAAAGCAACTTCACAAATTGCACAAGTGCAATAGAGAAAATAAATGAGGGTAATAGGCTAGTGACTGGGGAAGCATGGTGGGGTATTAGAAGTCGCCTAAAATTGGGCTCTATTACAGGCAGGCCGAATGGGCTGAGAGAGACAGGAAACAGCTCTCTAAGGCCCAGAGAGCTGGGTTCCAGTTTTAGACTTACAGCTAACTAGCTGTAAAGGCTTTTACTTCATGTAAACAAACACACAAAATTGCTTAGAATCAAGGCGTACTTAATTTAACTGAAGTATGCAGGTTGGCCAATTGCCTTGGGCTCCTTGGGCCTCAATTCACTAATTCATGAAACAGGGAAGTCACCATATTAATCCCCCTTGTTGGAAAAACTAAATGAGATCACACAGGTAAAAAAGTTTGCATAAAAGCATTAAAAGCACTATACAGAAATACAATCCATTTAACTACGAAACCACTGGATTTGAGCTTAACTAATAAGCATGTTGAGGGCAAGGGTTGTGTATTACTTATTGTCGTATCCCTAATAAATCTGTCTCAAACATATTTTGAATGAATGGCCAGCCAATTTTTTGTAACTTCGGCATTTTAGTGCTATTCTCTCCTGGTCTAGTGACAGACACACTGCCTAAGGAAGATGTAGATTTCTTGTAAAAACTCTCTGATCTCAGTCACAAGGGTTAGCATCTCTGAAATCTCACTTCCTAATGTGACCAGTCCGCTAAATTAAGATGGCAGATCCTTGCATGAATGTAATTATAGACTGTAATAATGCCTCCCCTATGCACCTAGCTATTATTACTTCAGCAACTGGCCATAACCTTGTATCGTCATTTAACTGATGACTAAATTTAACAGCTACTTTCTTAAGTCAAATATACCACCTGAACTCAGAAATAGCTATAAAATTACTCAAATCACAAGTTAAGGGCAAATGGAGACAGTGTTAAGGAGTCACATTCCCTGAAACTCATTTGCAACAATAAAATAATCATGGAGAGAAATGGGAATGTGGTCTATGACCATGAAGACTTTTGGGCAGATTAAAGAATGGTGTTTGGTGGGAGTGATTATGGGTAGAATTAAAGTGAGCTCTTCCAAGAGCCAACATGTCTGAAGCAGAACTGGACTGAACCAAATCCTGCTCCCTATTCAAGTGTTTACACTCCCCACCCTCATCCCAGCCCATCCCCTGGACTTCTGAATCTTCCATTAACACACAGCAGCAGCAGCCTTAACCCAGTAGTTACCCTCTTTCCCCAAATAGCACTGATCCAGATCTAAGACCTAAACAAGGGAAAAACACAGACAGACTTTGCATTGACACATTTAAAACAAGCGGAGCCCAGCAGGTGTGGCTCAGTGGTTTAGAGCTGACCCATGAACCAGAAGGTTCCCATTCCACCCGTGGTCAGGGCACATGCCTGGGTGGTGGGCTCAATCCCCAGTTGGGGTGTGCAAGAGGCAGCAGATCGATGATTCTCTCTCATCAATGATGTTTCTATCCCTCTCCCTTCCTCTCTGAAATAAAACATAGGGGAATTGTGATGCAGCTGTTTTAACTTGGTTGTTTCGATGTAGGACTATTTTGACCCAATCTAAAAGTTAGCTATTAAACTTTAGCAACCCCACCCCCACCCCAACCCCAAATAACGTGTCCATCTTGACCACTATTCCAGTTGAGGCTAGAACAATGGTAGTGCCTCCTGTGTACGTTACCTGGCAATTAAAAAGAAAGAGTTTTCATTTTGACAGGCCATTGTGATGCAGCCTCATCACAATCAGATACTTGAGCCTAGTTCTCAAAGCTGCTTTGGAGCCACTAGTGGGAATGCTCCTCTATAGCATGGTTGACTAGTCTCAGTATCGAATAACGATTCAATGTCATTTAGTTATAATGTTGGAACCTGACTCGTTTATATCAATTAGCCTATGTTAAAATTGACTTCATTACATATCATTTCACTTACAGTTGTTAAGCGAGGACTTACTGTATAAAAATAATAAACCAAGGGTGAGCCATGCACAACAGCTTTGTGCTTCCAAGTACTAACTGCTGAACTGACTCAAAGTCTTTCCCCTCTGGCTCTGGGAGCCCTCAGAGCCAGGTGAGAGAGGAGCAGTTCCACTGGAGTCCCCAGAGAGCTGCAGGGTTTTATAAACCAGCAAGGAAACCTATTCAATCCAGGGCTTTTCTTGAAAGTCCATCTTGAGTTTACTATCAATTCCCCCTACCCCCACGCCCAATATTTTAGAAGCAGCTACTAAGAGTGTATTTCTTCCAAGAAGCCTTCTACCAGATAGTATATGAGCATTCCTTAAAGTTCACACACATGGCTTTATTTGAATTTTACTTTCTCTTTTTAAAGGTGGTTACTCAACCAAATGAGAATACATCTGCTATGTATATGGTATGCTGCTTAACGGCTTCATTCCACTGTGTAGAAGATAGCTCTTAAAGTTTGCCTCAATTATCTCCTTGAGGGCTAGAATGTAGAGGTACCCCTGCAGATGCTTTTCCTCTGGTTGATTAGGGCATGAAAGGCCAGTTAGGAAGCTGCATAGTTTCTTGAGAATGCATCATAAACAGAAAACAATTTTCTGTGGCTGAAAGAACCTCAGCTGGAGAAATGTTGATCAGGAACCCTGTCTCCCCAAACAGTACAAAATAATTAAGCCCTCTTCTCTTATGTCAGGGTCTTATGAGGACAGTAATGGGGGAAAAAAGCCTCTTTGGAAAAGAGGGACCCAAGAGAAGCAAGTTCTGCTCTAATGGGGGCGCACAGGGATCCCATACAAGTCTGAGCAGACAGCCTGTAGTCGGTATGGCTGACGTGGGGTATAGGGTGGGAGCCAGAAATTCAACTGTTCTCTTCAGCTCTCGACAGGAAAAATGGTGAGTACAGAACTTAATTGAGGTCCAGAACTAACATCACAGTCACAATAACCATACCCGTTCAAAGGAAAGCAGGCCTGGATCCAAGGGAGTGCTTACACTGGAGTCCAGGATGATGAAAAAAGGGAAAGGAGATTAGGACCATTTTTACCTTTTTCCTTTGGTGCATAATAAATGCGCTTCCTTTCTTTCATTAAAAAAAAAATACTTAGAATGAAAGAGTACTGAATTTAGCAGAAATATGCATGAAGGCTAGTGAGAAGTGCAGTAGACTATATGTCAGCCAACCAAGACAGCTAAAAGGTCTATCCGCATCAGTGTTAGTTTTAGATAGAAAGTTCTTGGAAGGCAGAGAATGTGTTTGTAGTACTACGGCTTGTGCAATTAATGTGTGTTTGAAGAGGAAAGACCAAACCTCCAGGACCACTGAAATGTCAGACAACCACTAAAATTACACGGACAAAGCCACAAACCCACAAAAAAACCCGCATCCTGAGACACACTACTTGCCTGCTACCAATTCCCCTCTCAAAGAGACAAGGAATCGATGCTGCAGGCTGGCAATGAAATAGGCTACTTGTGCCTCAATCCAGATTACTTCTTGAAGGAATGGGATAGTAATGCTTCCTGCTTAATTCAAGATGCACAAACATAATACACAGAGCAGAAAATTCTCCTGGATCCTCAACTCTGCTTTTGCTATGTGAGGATGCACATGTTAAGTCTCCCATATGCTTGTGAAAACAGAAATCTGAACCAGCAAACAACAAAGGCCACAGCACAAAATTTATTGGAATTATTTACTAAATAATCCATATATATCTAACATCACTGAATGAAAATAATGTTAATTTTTTTTTAATTGCAAGACTTCCACTGGGTTCTTTCAAGAAAAGTCAAAAACTTCTTGGTGACTGTGTCTTTAACAAATGGAATGACCTAACTAGTGAATTTAGATGTATCTCAGTCAGCTACTAAACTCAATATTGCTGACAATGTTTTTCTATTTAAGCAAACAAAAAACAAAGCTTCGTAGTTTAGTAATTATTATGTTTCTTGGTTTTGGTTCTCAAATGCCGCAGAAAGATATTTGATGAAAGGAAGCAAAGCACCTAGTCTCAGCCGTCTCCTTAAAATCCACACGTTTCAGGTTGCTTTCACAACACCAATATAAGTATTTAGATCCCCACCTGATAGGTTTCTTCACTTATGTGAGGAGGAACACATTCAAAACCTTACGTCTTCACTCTTGCTTCATACTACAGCCATTTTATTACATTACCCATAAAAGCTCTCTGTCCTGGCTGGATGGAATCACTAGATAAGAATTCATTACAACCTCCTCCAAGAAACCAAGATGTCAATACAAATTTTGGTGGCTTATATGTTATAGTACTTATGGATACTTTGTTGTTTTAATGGCAAGTATATTGCAAATTCATCATTAATAAGTGAATTTCATAATACACATAGAAATAAATAAATCTATTACAAGACGGGGTAGTGAACAAAAGTAGGTTTACAGTTGTAAGTACACGAAACAGTTAATAAAGCTGTTGTAATAATCATAATGTGCATGTCTTTTTCCATAGGAACTTTAAATCTACTTTTGCCCACCCCTGTATACGAATATACACAAATTGTCCTCACTATTCCCAATGACTTTAAATATAAAAATTTAATTATATTAACAATTATACAAAGTCAAATTTTAATTATGTTAATTATACAAAGTCAAAAAAGTGCTGAAGACCAGAAACATTTTAATAAGTCTCATAATAAGAACCTTGATACCACTTTGCATTGGTGATGTCAGAAAAAAAGAATGGAGAAAATAAATTTCTCAGAGATTTTTAAAGGAAGAATAAATTTAAGGAAAAATTCCTTTGGACTCTACAGCCTTCTTTTTTATTCTGTACCTTTCCATGCTTCAACATATGCCAAAAAATAATTTACTGAATAAAAGTAGCCAGGAAGGAAATCAAACATAAGATATATTTATTATTTTTCTGACCAAAGTGCAGTGATTTTTAAATCTTCTTAAACAAATAACTATGAAAAAATATTCAAGGAAATAAAATACAAATGGGAAATTTAATCATTAGATTTCTTCTACTTTATACTAACCTTAAATTTAGTCTAGAAAACAAACCAAAAAAAAAACCCCAAACCATTTTACCATAAATCTAGTACATGCATTTCAAGGTTTCACTGCTAGGAATTTTGTTGAGATCAATTTAATCATTAATAACACTATATAATAGAGCATAAGGAACACATGTCATTAGATATGAACCTTGCCCCTTATCCTCAGATTTATGTCAGAATAAAGCTGACAATTCTGCCAGGCTCTGAACCCCCAGTGCCCTCATCCCAATCCCTGGAAGCAGACTATGCCATGTCATACAACTTTGTACAAATTGTATTAAAACTAAAACATAGCTAAGTTTTCTTACCTTTTTATAGGATATAGTCAGTTATTGGATAAATACTAAAACACTTCTAGCAATTCATCTTATGAGTTTACCAAACACATTGTGCAAGAACTAACTACACAAAAAGTTCCTTTGGAATTTGGTCCACAAATTCACTTAACAGGTTGGAAATTTAAAACCTGCAAGAAAAAGAGGAAGTGAGGAATCCCTAATCCTGACACGTTGTAATCACTAAAGGGATATATGCATACTAAAAAGTTTTGCTCACAGAAGGCACAAACTATAAAAGGGATATCCTTATCGAATAAAAACAAAGAACTAGCTAATGCCCTTCCTTGTTTTGTGAGCACCATAGCTAAGACAAAGTTAGACCCGAATTCACTGTCTATTCCTATGACAAAAAAAAAAAAAAAAAAGTAGGCTCCAGGGGGAACTGGGCACTTGTAGAGAGTTTTTAAAAAGAAGAAAGCCCGGCCGGTGTGGCTCCGTGCTTGAGTGTCGATCTATACACCAGAAGGTCATGGTTCTAGTCCCAGTTGTGTGGGCTCGATCCCTGGTGTGGGGTGTGCAGGAGGCAGCCAATCAGTGATTCTCTCTCATCACTGATGTTTCTCTCTCTCTCTCCTGCCCTTTCTCTCTCTGAAGTCAATAAAAATATATTTAAAAAATACATATAAAATTATGAACATGTTGCATTCAATTTTAAGACAAAATAAAACTTCTTAATCGGCTACCAAAAATTGATAAAATGGAAGTGGCTTATCTTCCTAGTTCTGATTCTAAAACACTAAAGTTTTCTGATATATTACCTCACCACTATACAAAGTAGCAATAGATAAAAAAAAAAAAAAGCAAAAATGACTATACAATAACAAAGGAAGGTCCAGAGGAAGAAGATTCAGGCAATCAGGGGATGACTGGGTGAATTAAAAAGCACTAGAAATACTTGCTGGGCACTGAGGGCTTTTGAACCACAGTTGAGAGAAGACAGCTGACTTATGAAGGAAGAGAGCAGTGCTGAGCCACGGACACCATGCACCTGGAGCTACGTGTATTTATTTTTATTTTCCTTTTCATTGAATTTATTGGGGTGACACGGGTTATCAAAATTATACAGGTTTAGGTGCACAATTCTACAACACATCATCTGTACACTGCATTATGCATTTACCACCCCAACTCAAGTCTCTGGCCATTAACATTTATCCCCACTTCCCCCCACTCCTGCTGCCCCCTGGAGCTCTGTGCTCTGTGCCAGAAGAAATGAAGGCAGCCTCGGGCTCCTGAGCTAGATAACCTGCAATTCATATTATGATTTTTTTTTTAATGCTCATGGTCCAAAGCATAGTCTCAAATGCCAATTTTCCAGTGTTTGAGAAATGAAGTTTGGAATTAATAAACCACCCACTTCCATGAAGACAAGTCTGAAGTTGTAAAACCCATTTTAGACTCTATTCAAAAAGGAGAAAAAGCCTAATTTTTCATTTAATCTCAGTGTCTTGAAAAGCAAACTGTTCTGTCATACTATTTTTTTCTCCTGCCTATGCCCTCCATCACATTTTTACTTG
Source organism: Myotis davidii (assembly GCF_000327345.1). Classification (NCBI taxonomy): domain Eukaryota; kingdom Metazoa; phylum Chordata; class Mammalia; order Chiroptera; family Vespertilionidae; genus Myotis; species Myotis davidii. The sequence continues at coordinate 731,619 of NW_006283135.1, forward strand.
ACTTTTTTCTTTTTAAGGCAGGAGAGGGATACTCACTTCATCCACAGATTTAGAAGCATCTATTTTCTTGACTTTTCCCATTTCCTCATATAAGTCAATAACTGGCTTTGTTGACTGAAGATAGGTTTGAATCCTGGGGGGGGAAAAAGGCAAATATTGCAAGGTTCTAAGTATTCATCCGTTCTCCTCCATGTTATAGGATAGCTCAGAGGAGAACACTGGACTTGACCCAACTGACTCCCTTAGCATCTTCTTAGATAAGCCAATTCACATAGTTAAGCATGACATTATCTTTTTCTGGACCAAAATGAGGCAAGTATTTAACCTGCTATTCAAGTTCCAAACTGCGATTGAGGCGGCTTATTGTATAAAAACTGCAAAGTACCTCTTTTCCAAGCTCTCTCTGTTGTCATCACTCCTACCACTACTCTTCCCCCTCTCAAGACATCGTTCAATACAGATCTAAAAAGAAAAATAAATACAAACTTATTATAAAAAAAGAAAGATATGAATTTGTCAATCTTTTAACCTGAAAAGAGAATAAAGTTTGAAGAGTTTAAAAAAACCCTGCATTAAACTGAATGTATCTAATTCATTAATCAACATGTAAAGTCCTTTTAAATTTAAACATGTGGTTCAATTTATATAAACTAGATTAAGTAAGTACAGAGCATAATACGAATTCATTCATGACTCAGTTTTTCCTGTGTATTTTTTTCAAACCGCAATAAAAAGAAGATCTATGTGTGTATGGGTCCATCTAGGATACATTATTAACTTATTAGGTATGAATTACATGCCTCTGACTTTGTTCTATTTTTGCTTACTTTTCAGTAATTCCATAAATATCCAAATATTGAAGAATCAACATATTTGCATTTGAATAAAGTACCCCTTGTTAATCATGAATAAACATTCCTTAGTTATAAAGCTGTGGTAACATTCTAAAGTTAACTTTGAAGAATAAGTGAAAACATATTTTTGGGGGTTGGAAGAAGAGAGTTACATTTTAAAACAACTCAAAGGCTTCAGCAAGTCCCTCCACCAGAGGCACATCTGCAATTCAACCAGTCAACTTCCTTTAAAACAGAACTTCAGGTTCTTATTCTTTCAGGCTGTGACATTAATTTAATGAAGTTTACAGGTGTGAAAGGCCTTTTAACTAAATGAGTCCAAGAAATTAACTCAGTTAGTCAAAGGTATGTCTAAGTATGCTATTGGAAGTGCCAGAAAGAAAAAGAATGCTTTCCTGCTTTTTTTCAAGATCATTTTACCCTATGAACACATATCAGGCTATCTTAACTGTTGCTGTAAAATAGAAAGTTTCCCCAAATTCCCAGAAATATGTGCTTCTTTTCCAATAAACAACCATCCTAAGGCAAGATACACTCTCTAATAGTGCATACCTCAGAAGTAACAGGGCAGCTTCCTTACCTAACATTATTATACAAGTCAAGTTTTACTTAAAAACAAAGCAAAGAAAATTCTTATTATTTTCAAAATAAAGCAAATTTTAGGTCCACAAGATTGCTGATGCCAAAAAGTGTTTAACACTCCAAGAGCAAGACAGTGCTATTCTGTCCATCCAAAGTTCCAATTCAAAAAAATATTGCTGCCAATATAAAATGGAATATAAGTAAAGAATGACTGCATTTCTCTAATCAATGAATCAAGTTGTTTAAAGCCCATGCGGGCAGATGAAGCTGTTCATTACCTCATTATCACAATCAAAAAACAGAACGAAAGATACATCTGCCTTCCCATCCATGGTCTTATTCCAACCTTGAAGGTTGTCTTCATTTCTTGGAAAACCATCAATCAAGAATTTATTCTTCTGAGTATTGGCAGCCATTATCTGATCCATTTCCTAAAAGAAAAGGAAGATTTAGGGTCAATACTACATTAACAATTTCTTAAGGAGGGTAGTGGATATATTGGTGTTTCTTTTATTATTCCTTAAATCAGAAGTAAAGCATGAAGGATGCATAGACAAAAAAAGACTTAAAGAAAATGATCTGCCCTGGCTAGTGTGGCTCAGCTGGTCACGCCATGCACCAGAAGGTCGCTGGGCTGATTCCAGGTCAGGGCACATGCCCAGGCTGCGGGCTCGATCCTCAGTATGGGGATGTGCAGGAGGCAGCCAACTGATGTTTCCCTCTCACATGAATCAATCTCTCTCCCTCTCTCTCTCTCTCTTCCTCTTTCTACGTCTCACTTCCTTTCTCTCTAGAAAAATCAATAGAAATATATTTTTTAAAAGAAAATGATCCAATTAGTATTACCAGTAACATGGTTGCCTCCTTCAAAGTCTGAATTTAGGTAGGAGAATGTGGATATGTGAATGGGAGATGCAGATCTCGGATCTCCAAATCCTTACCACTACTAATCCCCACGGGCTAATAAGCTCAGATGCATGATTTGGTCAAACTCCCGAGGAGCCTCTTTTCCAAAGCAAACCAATATCTAGTCCCATAAGTGCTCACACTGTCAAGACCCCTGATTCCATTATTTGAGTGTTGGCTTTATCCCAACATCTAGCTTCTCCAATATTCACAACACTTCCACACAATTCTTTTTGGACTTCTATTATAGCATTTCTACCCCAATTATGGTAGTGGAAGATATGAGAAGAGGTACATCCATATTCTACTCACTCAACACACATTTGAGGCCAACTATCAGGGAACATGAAAAACAAGGTCATGGCCCCTGGGGAGCTCAAAGTCCAGTGGATAACAAAATGTAATTAAATGTGCTAAGTTCTATGATGAGGTATAAAAGGATGCTATGATAAAACAAAGAAGCAAGCACTAACTCTCTGGGACATTCAGAAGCTTTACCCAAGAAGGGCACATGTGGGAGGCAGTCAATCAATGTGTCTCTCTCACAGTGATGTTTCTCTCTCTTCTCCCTTCCTCCCTCCCTTCTACACTCTCTAAAAGTAAATGGGGAAAAATATTCTCAGGTGAGGATTAACAACAAAAACAAAAGTCAATACTCTGAATATTTTCATTACTCAAAGAAAAGGCAGATTTATCATTTCCTTGCTTATTTAAATTGGTTGGCATTCACATTCCTTACCCTCTTTAACAAACTGATGGTTATCTCAACTGGCACAATCTTTCCATCTTTAATGTACTTTTCAATGAGTTCACCATACTGTGAATCTGGGTTTTTCCTTTCATCACGAAGAAGTTCTCCTGCAGAAAGGTGTGTATAGCCATATTTCTGAAAGAAACAACACACAGAAAAAAAAATCAGAATACATTCAACCTAATAGAACTATTGTTTTTTTCCCTTCGTTTTAATTTCTATACTCTATTTCTTTTCTTACAAAAAAGAAGTTTGGCTTGCATATTAAATAATTTAATATTTTAAGAGAGATTTCATGCGATCTCTCAGTTTGCTTAAAAATATACTTTACCACTCAGCCAGTGTGGAGTAGTGGTTGAACATCAACCCATGAACCAGGAGGTCACAGTTCAATTCCCAGTCGGGCACATGCTTGGATTGCAGCAAAATGATGACTCTCCTCATTGATGTTTCTATCTCTCTCTCCCTCGCCCTTCCTCTCTTTGAAATTAATAAAAACACATTTTAGACATATACATTTATTTATTTTACCTACATAGGGCATGGTAGCTATAAAGGTCACAAACCATGAAATCCTCCCAAAATTTATCTAATTACTCAAGACATTAACACCTCATTATATTTCTTCACAAACACTATCAACAATCAATGTTGAAATGTTATTAACCTTCAAAAAAATGCCTAACAAGTATCCATAAGATTCAAGGCAAAAACCAAAACAAAAATCTTGGCTGTGTTTTTTATATAGCAATGCAAATGTTCAGTGAAACACCAACAATACAATTGCTCTTTACGGACTGCCTCTGCTATATGAAAAACAAATTCCATTGTTTAAAACCCACATTCTATAAAATCCGCTTCCCTTCCTTAAGCTCAACATGTCTAAAGTGAACTCATCAGCATTTATACAATCTCCATTCTGTTTTATTCCCTTTCTCAGTAAACAGTATAAGTCCTACACAAAATCAGCTTTCCTGGCCACTCTGGTCACATCAAAAAGCATCTTAGAGAATCACTGTCTCTCCACCTAGACCAGCATCTTCCTTACTACTCTCAAATGTCCATTTCCTACATCTCTAGTGAGGTCTCATTAATGGGGAAATACAGTTACCTATTTTATATGTTAGTGGAATGAGTAAATGAGATAATATATGGAAATCGCATACCAGAGAGCCTAACACATAGTAGGGGATAAAAGCCATCAATTACAAATAATCTGGAAGCATATATATATAATTTTTATGTTATAATATGTGTATATATAGTCAGTGTCATGGTTTTGATAGAAAAACTAATCAAGGTGTTTAAGTGAGATGATAGATATGAGTATCTTATGAAAGGTCAGTAAGTATAGTTTCATGACTGTGATTATCATTATTATTAAGGACTTACAAATGATGTATTAGGTCATAGGTCACATTATAGGGTAGTTGAGCTAAGTCATATACAATGCTATGGTGTTGTTCTGCCATTTCCCCAAGGTCAGACTCAGAAAACAATACAGATCTAAGAAATAATACTGAAAAGCTTTCTCTACTGAACTTGCACATTCCCTCTGATTAAATCAAAAGAACTGTAAAATCTATTTTTAAAATATTTTTACTCCCAAATATGATGACACTCAGAACTACATTCAATGTTCAGTTACAACAATCATATCATCCTAAATTCTTAAGACTCCCTAAGTGGGTTTTATCTTATCCATAATAAGTGAACAATAAATAGTTGATAACTTAAATCTTATCTTTTTAAAATATATTTTTATTGATTTCAGATAGGAAGGAAGAGGTGGAGAAAGAGATAGAAACATCAATGATGAGAGAGAATCATTGATCACCTGCCTCCTGCATGCCCCACACAGGGGATCGAACCCACAACGGGTATGTGCCCTGACGGGGATCGAACCGTGAACTAATTCATAGGTCAATGCTCAGCCACTAAGCCACCTTGGCTGGGCTTAAATCTCATCTTTCATTTCAACATTAATATCTGAGGCAGCCCATACTCCCACCCTCCTTTCAAAGTAGTATTTCAATTGCACATTTTACAAAAACGAACTCTTTCAATTACCCAGGCTATGGTGAGTTTTTCTTTTCTTTTTTGGGGGATTGCAGAAGCCATGTTCTTTACCCCTTTTCTATTTCCAGAAATTGTTGGCAAACTTGTCCTTGCTTATTAAACTAAGTTAACAGTTAGGTAGTCAGCAAATACTAAATAGTTTATTTGCTGACTAAAATTTGGCATAAAGTTTGGTCAGAATAAACAACCATAGTATAATTCATGTCTCTTAGTCATACAGCTCCTTCCATTAGAAGAAATGACCAAACGTGTATTTGGTTGTTGTAATAGGGCTTTTAAAAATTTCTAACATTTACAGAAAAATGAAATATGAAAGTATTTAATTATTTAAACTGTTATTTTAAAATTATTTCCACACCACATCATTTTAAATGCCTACTTTGTTCACCAAGTATAAGCAAACTTTTGAAAGATGGGTGTAGAAAGGATTTTATAAAAAATGAAGTGTGACATACTTTCCCATTTATTATGTACAATTTTCAAAAGGTATTTTGCATATACTGTCAACAAAATTTTATAGCAGCTTCATTCCCCACTGCTTACTTTGGCTCCTGCTTGGAAGTCTATGCTTGCTGGTTGCTCTCAGCTGGTCTAGAGATTACAGCATATGGTAATGTTGAATAATGCAGAGACAAACAGTACTAAACAATGCAAATGTTCAGTGAAACCAGCAATACAATTGCTCTTTATGGACTGCCTCTGCTATATGAAAAACACGAACATTTAGAAGCCCAGCTAGTGATTTAGAAATTAGTACATACACTGTTTGTTTTCTGACATTGCAGAACTCAAATCTGTAAGCTTTATGTTGCATTAAAATGGGTTTTGCATACCATTTTTAAAAGAGAAACCAGCTACAAACTGTAGAGGTATACAAATGGAATTTAAAAAAAAAATTAGTCTGTCAAAAGAGAGAAAACAACCTAATCTGCAAAGTCCTAGGAAACAAGGAATTTAAATAAATATAACCATGTCAAACCTACATGTGTCTTTCTATTTCTCATCCACATTCCACTGTTTAAAAATCTTCCATTTATGAGTGATTTTTTTATACTCTATTTTTCTTAAGGATTTTGCAGTTTTCCTCTTACCACAGAGTTTCTACAACAAAAAAAAGCAGCTATTACTTACATATTAGTTATTATAGTATTTTAGTAATAGCTATACCTTTTTTCCAGTGGGATGACATTTTTTTAAAATTTCTTTATTGATTAAGGTATTATATATGTGTCCTTATCCCCCCATTACCTCCCCATCCCCCCACTCATGCCCTCACACCCCTGTTGTCTGTGTCCATTGTTTAGGCTTATATGCATGCATACAAGTCCTTTGGTTGATCTCTCCCTCTTACCCCCACCCTACCTTCCCTCTAAGGTTTGAGGGTCATAGCTATACTTTAAAGAGCGTGTTTTCAAAGTATTCTGCTTTCATTAAGTTCACTGATGCCAATTTTAAAGGAAGCAAGAATGGGTATTTCCTAGGCTTAACCAAAACATTTTTACATTCTCTGAAATTTCCGAGCAATTAAAACCTAGTGGTCACTAAATACAGTCTTAAGAGCAACATTCAAAACCACAGCAAGTTATAAATACTATAAACTACAATAACTACCATGACATAAACTACTATTCAACTAAAAACAGTTTTCTAGTGACAAATGTATAAACAATTCATTTAGAGTAACTGTATGTTTTACTTTCATTTTCTTTAAGAAGTTAAAAAACAACTCAACTTTTATGAATCACACACTAACATTTGGAGGGAGAAAAAAATCGCTATGTTCTCAATAAGACAAACCAACATTCTATATTACTACAACTAGGCAAATGTTGATAATAATATCAAACCTCAAATCATCTTGATCAATTTCTCTCACTTCCTAGCCCTAAACCCTAACTAACTCTAACCCTGTCTTTCCTTCTTTCTAAATTTAGCTAATGTGGTTCTATGTGAACAAAAATAAACAACAACAAATAAAGAGTTCAAGGTAAATGGCAAGTCCTTGGAGGCAAGAAGAGATTCACTGGACTGCTACTGAGCCTTGCACTACATAGAGGAAATATATATTAGATACAAATATATTTTTAAACAAACCAGAAAGAAAGAAGAAAAACTGTCAATATTTATATATGGCATGATATTGTATATAGAGAAACCTAAACTTGTGAAAAAACTACTAGAACTGATAAATGAATTCAGATTACAAAATAAATATCCAGAAATCAGTTGCATTTTTATAAACCAATAATGAACGATCAGAAAGGGAAACTAAGAAAACAAGCCCATTTACAACTGCATTAAAAAAAATAGCCAGGAATAAGTTTAACCAAGGATATAAAAGGCCTATACTTAGAAAATTATAAGACACTGAAGAAGGAAACTGAAGAAGATACAAATAAGTGGAAGCATATACTGTGTGATAGGAAGAAGTAATATCATTAAAATGTCCATACTACGCAAAGTAATCTACAGATTCAATGCAATTCCTATGAAGTTACATTTAATGACTATTTCACAGAACTAGAACAAAAAAATTTACATGGAACCACAAAAGCTCTAGCGGGTTTGGCTCAGTGGATAGTGTGTCGACCTGTGGACTGAAGGGTACCGGGTTTGATTTCAGTTCAAGAATCGTTGCAGGCTCCTTCCCCGCTGGGGCCCTGGTCAAGCGCATGAGGGAAGCAATCAATCGATGTGTTTCTCTCACATCGATATTTCTCTCTGTCTTTCCTCTCTCTCCCACTCTCTCTAAAAATCAATGGAAAAATATTCTTGGGTAAGGATTTAAAAAAAAAGACAACCCACTGAAAGGGAGAATATATTCGCCAATGACAATCTGATAAGGGGTTAATATCCAAAATGTATAAAGAACTTATAAAACTCAACACCAAAAACACAAACAATCCAACTTAAAAATGGGTGAAGGACCCTGAATAGACATTTCTCCGAAT
>NW_006283135.1:739793-749322 GCF_000327345.1 Myotis davidii
AGTGGTAATGCAGACTGATGCAGCCACTGTGGAAAGCAGTATGGAGTTACCTCAAAAAGTTAAAAATGAAACTGCCTTATCACCCAGTGATTCCACTTCTGGGAATATATCTGAAAAAAACCCTGAAACACTAATTTGAAAGAATATATGCAAACCCTGTTTTCATGTCAGTGTTATATACAATAGCCAAGATTTAGAAGCAGCTCAAGTGCCCAGCAGTAGATGAGTGGATAAAAAAGCTGTGATAGATAACACAGTGGAATATGTCTCAGCGGTAAAGAAGGAAATCTTACCTTTTGCAACAGCATTGATGGACCTGAAGACTATTATGCTAAGTGAATTAAGCCAGTCAGAGAAAGACAATTACCATATGATTTCACTTATATGTAGAATCTAAAGAACAAAATGGAAAACAGTCTCATGGATACAGAGAACAGACTGACAGTTGTCAAAAGGAAGAGGATTTGAGGGGCTGGGTGAAAAACATGAAGGGTTTAAGCAAAGAAAAGAAACTCATAGACATAGTCAACAATATGGTGATTACCAGGGAAAAAGGGGGTTGGTGGGAAGTAGAAGAGGGTAAAGGGGGGATAAATGGTGATGAAAGGAAACTTGACTTGGGGTGGTGAACATACAATACAATCCTATATAATAAAAGGGTAATATGCAAATTGACCAAACGGTGGGTGGAACGACTGGTCGCTATGACGTGCATTGACCACCAAGGGGCAGACGCAGGAGCTGCCCCCAGCCAGCAGGCTCCGATCGCCTGATGGTGAACAGGGAATCGGGGGTGGGTGGCAGCAGGGGACAGAAATGGCCAACCTCTTGGTCCCTCCCTCACCCTCCCCCCCTTAGCTGGCAGGCTTTGATCACCTGATGGCGAACAAGGAACTGGCGGTGGGTGGTGGCGGGGGGGGCGGGGTGAGGCCGGCTGCCAGCAGCTGGGGAAGATGGCCCTGATCGCAGGCCAAGCCTAGGGACTGTACCCGTGCACAAATTTCATGCACCAGGCCTCTAGTATACAGATAATGTATTATAGAGTTGTACACCACAAACCAATGTAATTTTATAAACCAACATCACCTTATAAATTCAATAAAATTTTTTACATATAAATTTTAAAAATAAGTAAAACAACTGATTTAGTTATAATTATTGGATGTCCTTTAAATAGTTGATACGTTTATGAAGCATTTAAGACTATGTTTACTTTGCATTCCCTATAAGATCAATGAACCTTAAAATCTAAATTGTGGTTATGTACTATCAACAAAGCACTTTTAGCAGAACACCTGGAAATGCTGCAGGTACTATTCACAGCCATCCAGACTCACCAGTCTGGTACTTGCTGCAAACAGTAACTTTAGAGCCTATAGCAACCCAGCAACAATTTGTGTAGGGCTCTCATTATTTCAAAGGCATTTCCAATAGAACTTTTTCCAATTACTGGGTACACTAGCTGAAATGTCTGGTAAGGACTTTCTAGGAACAGTATCTGCCAGTCTTAGGGAACTTTTCTTTGACTGCAAGTGTACACAGATAGTACTTAAAACTGATCAATTGTTTAGAGGGTTAGAAAAAGATTTTTCATATAATCACCATTAGAGAAAGGCTAACATTAAAAAAAAAAAAAAGGCTATCCAGTGGGAAAAATACTTAAGTGTAATATTTGACTTAAATTGCTAGCAGATTTTCAATCTCATTTTTAGTCTGCCCTCATTGTATTTTCAAATGTGTGCACTGCATTTGACCATACCTATTTAATTGCAAATCTACATATTAATATAAACTATGGAAGTTTTAAACCCAGTTAAATCTTTTCTTAAGCAAAAAGCTTAATAGGGTGATTTAACAGACAGACTCCAGATTAACATGAAGCATACTTCTTTCTCTAATTAAAGAGTGATATTTTAAAAGCTTATATCCTGTAAAGGAGAAATGAGGAAGGATATAAATCAATTCAACTACAGATGATTACAGCACTATTTCATTTTCCTCAAAGTTTTGCTTTTCATATAAGAAAACCTTAATTCAGGCAATACTTGGAACTTATTTTAAATCCATAAATATTTATTGTCTACCAGATGCCAAGCAATGTGTTGTTTCGGGGAAGGTAAAAGGTTATATTCTCAAAGGATGCTTAGGATTTGCATATATAAAGTGACTTGAACCCTATTATTAATTGAGGCAATTCTTCACATATGCATAACTTTTGCTAAGGAATTCAGTCATGACCAGCACTGTCTTCCTGGGAAGAAGTTGATTCTGCAGAGACAGTGGCAAGAAGATAGAACAATAAATAAAACTTAAATGAAGGATGAGTTAGAAGCCACCAAACAGGCTGTTTCCTCATTTGTGTAGACCTGGATAGCTCTCTAACATTTTGCAGAAGGCTTCTCAGATAATTGAGGATATTTGGTATCTGATGTATATACCAAAAGGCCCCAAAATCAACTATGAATTGAAATGGTCACATTCCCAATTTCATTCCAGTTGGTCATTTCCAGTATTTTTATTTCTTTTAATTTATCTCAGGCCTTCCTAATCGAACTACATTCCCTATAGCAGAAGGGGATAGAAAATGGCCAAAGATGAAGACCAGGCCCAGACTCCCCCAGGGATTCCATGAACTTAGAGGCAATAATTTGAAAACGTCTAACATTAATGGAAAGGCACAGAGGTCTCATTGATCTTAGGAAACACTAATCTGATCTTGTTAATTAAATGATCAATTTTTACTTAAAGTCACTGCAGAGCCTACAAGCTATACACTCATATCACTACAATCCAAAAATTGTAGGTGGTGTAAGAGCTGGTAATTCAGTTAATTTAGTTACTGTGAGAACACTGGAAGGATATGCATCAAACCACTCAGCTGTAGCCCTAGTCTTTGAGCTTTCACCTTATGAAAAAGAGGTTTTTTTAAACACTAAGTAGGCCCTACTGTACATTTATTCTTATTTTAAAAAGGTAAATAACATTAAAATCAGAGTACCATTTACCCAGAGAATACCAAAAGAAATCACCCTAAGAGAAATAACTACTTGAGAATGTAATTTGTAAAGAGCCTCATCACAAAATAACCACAACATTTTAATAGCTCAGGTTCTCTTTGAGAACTAGAATTTATTTGGATTACAAATCAGCACTTGAGAAAAATGTGCTAAGGACACCAAAATCTGAATTCAATAATATGTGCAAGCATGACATTTGAGCATCGCCCAAGTTACCAAACGAATGCAGAAATGCTTTTAGAGAAACACACAGAATTCAGCAAGGATCACAAGAACATAACCTTGCATAAAGTCATCTTCTATATATATAAAAGCCTAAGTGACCATCTGACTGGCTGACCGGTAGCTATGGCATGCACTGACCACCAGGGGGCAGATGCTCAATGCAGGAGCAGAAACCACAGGCATGGAAACATGGAAGAGTGATGAATCTCAGAGGTAAGGGGGGAAGGAGAAAGGTGGGAAAAGATTCCAAAGATTTTATATGCATACTAGAGGCTCACCTGTGGGGTCCCTCGGCCTGGCCTGCGCCCTATCACAATCCGGGACCCCTTGGGAGATGTCAGAGCTGGTTTCGGCCCAATCCTCACAAGCCAGGCCGAGGGACCCACCGGTGCATGAATCCATTGCACCGGGCCTCTGGTATACTTGTAACACTGAACTAGAAGTTAAGAGATAAAGTTTTATAACTACATTTTGTCACAATCCAGTGTGACACTGGGAAATTTATTTAACCTTTCTTAGATCTCAGTTTCTTATTTGTAAAATAAAAATATCTACACTACCAGAAATAATATCTACACTATATAGTAAATATCATCATTAGCTGTTAGAACTAGAAGCATCTCCTGAAGAACATACTCCTAAAAATGTGCTCTGTGCTAACAGATTCAAGACCTAATGTGAGAGTACTCAGATAGGTCAGGGAGGAGTCAAACTCATACAGGTTAGTCCTAGAGCAGTGATGGCGAACCTTTTGAGCTCGGCGTGTCAGCATTTTGAAAAACCCTAACTTAACTCTGGTGCCGTGTCACATATAGAAATTTTTTGATATTTGCAACCATAGTAAAACAAAGACTTATATTTTTGATATTTATTTTATATATTTAAATGCAATTTAACAAAGAAAAATCAACCAAAAAAATGAGTTCACGTGTTAGCTCTGACACACGTGTCATAGGTTCTCCGTCACTGTCCTAGAGCAAAGTCCAAAATAACCAGTGGCTAAACTACAAACTACATGCCAATAAAGGAACAGAACCACTTAAGTGGCTCAATAGCAAGTGAAACATATACAAGAAAAGAGTAATGTCAAAGAATAACCATAGAATAAGTAAGAGTATGCTATATAAAGATCCAATTCACTATGTAAATAGTCTCAAACAAAGAGGCTCCAAAAATTGGCATCACAAATGTATTTGAGTGCATTAAAAACCTTATGAGAACCAACAAGAATTCACCTTGCTTTCTATCTTCTTATAAACAAACAGATCAATAGCTTTCACAACTAAGAATGACTAATTAGAAAATATACTTTTAAAAGATCCTATTCAAGTCAATTATACCTAATTTTTTAAAAAATTCTATTCTAAATAGCAATAAAGACTTAAATTAATATCAAATCCAAAGAGAAAAGCAGAATGAAATTCAAAGTAGCCTTACATTAAGGATAAAAAATTCCTATATAATCAGCATCATCACCCTTGGTCAGGTGGCTCAGTTGGTTGGAGCATTGTCCCATGCACCAAAAGGTTGCAGGTTCGATCCCTGGTCGGGGTGCATACAGGAGGCAACCAATTGATGTTTCTCTCTATCCCCCCTCTCTCTCCTTTCCTCTCTCTCTAAAAAAAATTTTTTTTAATCAATAAAAACATTCTCGGATGAGGATTTTTAAAAAGCATCATCTAATTTCAAGAAAAAAGAGAAACAGTACCTGTACAATCAAAAACTTATTTAAAATCTAAAACAAAATAACTGCAGAGAATAGCAGCAAAAATCAATTTAAATGTTTGTATAAAAATTTCTCTGAAAAGTGAGCCATTCTTTAAACAAAGGAGAAACAAAAGTATAACATAGCAACACAAAAACATACTGCATGGGCATAAAGTCAACAGTTATAGGAGATAGAAAACAGTCCAGTTTTATAGCCTAGAAACAGATGGAAATTTAGAGACACACTGTTGAGAGGATCTAAAAGGCACAGCAGCAAAGATTTAAAAGAAAACATATTTCAATGAAGCCCTACTCCAGACAGTAGAGTTCAAAATTATAAGCAAGATGTTCTGGAAATGACACTTCCATGGCTAAGACAATATATCCACACTACTTCTAGTCTCCAGAATAAACCCTTAGAGCACTTGCAGAACTTTATTGTGTCAAGCAACCTCTCTCAACTAACATTTTAGAGAAAATTACTCTTGCTAGACAACAAAGAATATCTTCATTTGTAGTCTACCAACCTGTGCTAACAGAAGTGTGAGCAAAATCATTATTTGGCTTTAAAAGGTAGTACATATTAGAAGTCACACATGTCACCCAAGAGAAAATTAAGAAGGAGCTGGAGAGGCCTATGGATGGGGAGAAGACATGCCCATTGCTGCTGCTGCGTGTCTTCATCACCAACACCTGGTGCCACTACCGCAGGGATGAGTTCTCCTGTGGGGACCTGCTATCATCCAGTGAGCTGCAGATCTATACCTAAATGGATGCACTCCTGAAAGAACTGACTGGCTTAGTAAATGAAGTCTACCCAGAAGCTAGAAAGCAGAGTACACACTTCAACTTTGCAACTATTTTCAGATATTAAAAGACCTGGCTATTGAGTTTGGCACATCATGTCTGAGAGAAAGGGGCTGAAGACATTTATGAATGCATTTTGCTTAATCTCTAAGAAGATACATTTTTGATGACATCAAATCTTAGCCCAACCTGGGATTTAACGTTGACCATAGATAACTGCACCCATCTATATAATGTAGAGCAGAATACTAAAAGGGAATCCTGATTCTTGATTAGAGCCTATCTTTCATGTAAGGAAAATGTCCTAAAAAGTGCTAAGTTTATGGGAAAATTGTATAGAAAAAATTTTTCCCTGCCATAACTATACAACAGGAAAAAAGCTGGATACCATTTTGCAAAATAGGCAACTTCTCCCACCCCACTAGTCTGATTTAACTTAAATCCAATTTGCTCTGGAATCAGTCAAGGAAGTAATAAGAACCTTTTACACTCTTCCTTTCCATCTACCACTATCCCTTCTCTTTCCAGTCCCAGCTCTTAAGTTCCAGGTATAACATAGACACTTACAAACCTCTTTTGTAGTTGTGGACTCACTTATCAGTCTTTTGATCTCTGCACCATAGGCAATAGAAAGTGTGTACCCTGAGAATGAAGATACCTACTATGAAGGGCTCCTAATGGCTAACTGGGTTAAAAAAACACACACACACAAACAAACAAACAAAAAAACACCAAAAACCAGAGCCTTGCAGCCATTTCTACACAAACCCTACTTCAGGGAGAAGCCAGCACTAAGCCACCCACCTCCTTCTGTGCTCCTTCAACTGAATTGCCTCCCTGCACTGTTTCTGCCATCTGAGCATCTTCAGCAACCAATCAAACTGGGAGGATTTGAGTCCTCATTTGCATGAGGACATACCAATCAGCTCCCCTCTGGCTGGGAAAGCTACTTTTCCTTTCCACCAAAAACAGAAGATTGTGTTTCCCCAAAGATGTCTGCCAGAGCAGAACAGAGCAATCTAACTAGAAAGGGGGCAAGCCTCAGGGCTGTCTCACAGCAGAACTGGTCCCTCAGCTGTTCTGCTTCATAATTATGCTGTAATATTATGAGCTGTTTCACAGCCTCGCTGTTCTCACATTTGTGCTGTATCACAATTGAGCTGTCTGCACTGATTTGAGCTTTCTCACCACACCCCAAACTGGGGATTCCTTTGGTGCTGACTTGGCCCAGGCTAAAAGTATACTATGTCCTAATTAATACACAAGATGTAAGGCCTTATCAAAATTTAAAACTTCAGTGCTCTCAAGGACACTACCAAGAAAATTAAAAGATGGGAGAAAATATTTGTAAATCATATCTGAATAAGGGACTTCTAGCTAAATTATATAAACAATTTTACAACCATAATAAAAATATAAATAACAATTAAAAAATGGGCAAAGAAAACTTTTAAAATACAATATTCAGGGTGAGGGGGGTGCGAGGACAAAGGATCCAATTAGACATTTCTCCAAAGAAGATATACAAATGATCAGTAAGTACAGGAAAGTTGCTCAACATCATTAGTCATCAGGGAAATGCAAATCAAAACCATAATAAGATACCACTTCACACCCACCAGAATGCTTCTTAAAAGTAACAACAAAGAACAGATAAGTGTTGGCCAGTACTTCGAGAAACTGGAACCCACCCATCTTGCAGGTGGGAATGTAAGATGGTGGGGCTACTTAGGAAGTCAGGCAGTTCCTCAAAAGGTTAAAAATGAAACTTCTGCACATTATATAACTGATATGGGCTTAATATCCAGAATATATAAAGAACTTCTACAAGTCAAAAACAAAAATTTTAAATGGCTCAAGGACATGAATAGACATTTCTCCAAAGCAGTTATACAAATAGCCAACAAGTAAATGAAAGATGCTCACATCATTAGGGAAATGCAAATCAAAGCCACAATGAGATACCACTTTGCAATACTAAGATGGTTAGAATTAAACAAACAAATGGAAATGCTGGTGAGGATGTGGAGAAAATGGAACCCTCTCTGCACACTGTGGGTGGAAATGTAAAGTGGTTCAGCTACTGTGGAAAACAGTTTGGTGGTTCCTCTACAAGTTAAACAGAATTATCATATGACCCAGCAATTCTAGGGTCCTATATAGCTAGGAGCTATATACCCAAAAGAATTGAAAACAGGGCCTCAAACAGACACCTGTATGCCAACATTCATTGTAACATTATTCACAATAGCCAAAAGTTGTAGTATCCCATGCCCAATAACAGATGAGTGGATAAGCAAAATGTGACATATACATACAATGAAACATTGCTCAGCCATAAAAGGAATGAAGTTCCCATACATGCTAACATGGATGAACCTTGAAAGCATTATACCAAGTGAAATAAGCCAGATACAAAAGGACAAATACTGTTTGATTCCACTTATGTGAAGTATTGGAAACAGGCAAAATCACAGAAGCAGAAAGTAGGTAGAGATTACTAGGGGCTGGAGGCAGAGAGGAAGTGG
This sequence comes from Myotis davidii, assembly GCF_000327345.1. Classification (NCBI taxonomy): domain Eukaryota; kingdom Metazoa; phylum Chordata; class Mammalia; order Chiroptera; family Vespertilionidae; genus Myotis; species Myotis davidii. The sequence continues at coordinate 748,078 of NW_006283135.1, forward strand.
AAGTTATTACTTAATGGTATAGAGTTTCTTTTTGGGTGGTGAGAAGTTTTAGAAATAGTGGTAGTTGCATAACATTATAAATGCAATTAATGTCATTGAATTGTATATTTAGAATGGTTAAAATGGCAATTCCATGTTTTATTTTGCCACAATTTTTTAACAATTAATAATGTAATATAATAAATCATTAAATTGTACTTTAAATGGGTGAACTGTATCTTTTGTGAATTGCTATATTTCATTCATTTTTTAAAAATTTACTTATTGACTTTTATTTTTTATTTTTTTTAATATATTTTATTGATTTTTCAGAGAGAGGAAGGGAGAGAGATAGAGAGTTAGAAACATCGATGAGAGAGAAACATCGATCAGCTGCCTCCTGCACACTCCCCACGGGGATGTGGCCCACAAGCAAGGTACATGTCCAACCGGAAATCATAGGCCCACACTCAACCACTGAGAAACACTGGCCAGCCTCAAGTTATTTAAAACAAAAAACAAAAACAACACAGAACACAATTTCTGAAAAATCAGAAACAACAAAATCTCCAAAGTAGAGAATTAAATAATGTACCTAATCTATAGAGTATGACATTGTTTATATGGATTATACGGTAAGACATTTATTAACATGTAATACGTTTACAACTTTATAAGTGAAAAGCAGGTTTTCGGAGAGTATGAGTCTACTAAAAAAAAAAATGTCTGGAAGACTATACCCCAAAATTCTGATTATTGGTGGTTTTCTCTGGATGACAAAATTACTAGTAGTTTTTATACTCTTCTAATTGTTCTATAATGTATGTGTACCACTTACATAGTAAAAAATGAAGCAAAATAAAAAGTATACACATCTTTAATAACAGGACAATTAAGGTATATATACATTATTAGCTATAACACTTTCTGATCATTAAGTCATTTGGCATCTAATAACCCGTTTTAAATATAACTAGCATTTATACTATAAATTTCTCCTTAAATCCACTTGTCCTTTCTAGAATTCTTAAATGTTAACTACAAACATTTTCTCTAAGTAGAAAAATCTTTCACATTCAATACAATAGAAAATGCCATACCAGATTTTTAAAAATCTGTAAACTGTTTAGTGAGTAATCATTTTTTTATGCTGTAGTAAACAATGGGAATAGAATGCTCCTCAAAAACTACTTTTCCAAATTACTCTTTCAATTCTTTCCTATAGATCTTTTCTAAAAATAAATAAATAAATGTTACCATGAACAT
>NW_006283135.1:749367-749693 GCF_000327345.1 Myotis davidii
ACAATTAATAATGTAATATAATAAATCATTAAATTGTACTTTAAATGGGTGAACTGTATCTTTTGTGAATTGCTATATTTCATTCATTTTTTAAAAATTTACTTATTGACTTTTAGAGCGAGAGAGGGAGGGAGAGAGTGAAGGAGAGGGAGAGAAAAAGAGAAACACTGATTTGTTGTTCCACTTATTTATGTATTCATTGGTTCATCCTTGTATGTGTCCTGACCAGGAATGGAACCGGCAACCGTGACATATCCGGACGATGCTATAACTAACTGAACTACTGAGCCAACGCCTCAAAGTTATTTTTTAAAATATATATATAT
>NW_006283135.1:749984-751901 GCF_000327345.1 Myotis davidii
ATTGTTTATATGGATTATATGGTAAGACATTTATTAACATGTAATACGTTCACAACTTTATAAGTGAAAAGCAGGTTTTCGGAGAGTATGAGTCTACTAAAAAAAAAAATGTCTGGAAGACTATACCCCAAAATTCTGATTATTGGTGGTTTTCTCTGGATGACAAAATTACTAGTAGTTTTTATACTCTTCTAATTGTTCTATAATGTATGTGTACCACTTATATAGTAAAAAATGAAGCAAAATAAAAAGTATACACATCTTTAATAACAGGACAATTAAGGTATATATACATTATTAGCTATAACACTTTCTGATCATTAAGTCATTTGGCATCTAATAACCCGTTTTAAATATAACTAGCATTTATACTATAAATTTCTCCTTAAATCCACTTGTCCTTTCTAGAATTCTTAAATGTTAACTACAAACATTTTCTCTAAGTAGAAAAATCTTTCACATTCAATACAATAGAAAATGCCATACCAGATTTTTAAAAATCTGTAAACTGTTTAGTGAGTAATCATTTTTTTATGCTGTAGTGTACAATGGGAATAGAATGCTCCTCAAAAACTTCTTTCTTAAATCTTTTTAATGAAAAACCACATACATACACAATTGTTCTATTTCAAAAAACTTATTTCTTCTCCCGCCTTTACACATTCTTTGTTACCATTCTGAAGTTCTATGAAATATAGCAGGAATTTATAACTACAATTCCTTGTTGCTCTCATTCATACAACACAGAATGGCAAAGAAGATACATATTCATAATGATTGGATAATTTGCCTCTAGTGAGCCTACATTGGATTGTATGGTATATAACACTGACATCTAGGATACAGACCTGTTTTAGGGCTGACAGGACCACCTACTTCCACACCCCTCATTTTACAAAGAGGGAAATTGAAATAAGCTGACTTGCCAGTTAGAGCAGAGAAAACTGGCACTTGAAACTAAGTCTCCTGACTTAGTGACTCTACTCCTCCACAGTGGGTCCCTGAGGTAATTCCTAGGTGACAGATATGGAGGCAGTCTTTTGCCCCCAAGCTACTATTACCTTCGAATACAGAATCCGCTGGTGGAAATTAAAAAGGAGACTCAGAGCTGATGGACTTGGTCATTTTGTTGTATCCTAGGATGGAGATGTGATCAGGAACTTTATCCATACACAAAGAGCCAAGCATATTCGACCCACCATTCAGCCAGATTACAAGCATCCTTGCTTCATTTGCTTTATTTTTGCCATTCTCCACTTCTGATACCATTTCCACTTTCCACTTGTCTCACCCAATAATCATTCATTAAGTAGCAAATAAGATTTTTCCTCTATTTAAAACCTAATTACATAATCAAAACATCATCTGGGCTGTCTCTCTACACCCAGTAGACACAATAGAAATTCAGGTTATTATCTACCTAAACCTAAATCATAAAGGTAAGTCCTATAGATCAAGTTAAATACAATACTTTCCAATGGCAAACATCAATGACTAATACATTATGGAAGTTCCAAACAGGGCAGGGAAGCAGTCTTTTCTGTGCCTCATGTTAGGCATATTTAATTGCTTGTTGATAGAGAACACAATATAGCCTAATGATGAATGGAACCAACTTATGGGTCTTCTGGAGAAGAGTGATGGAAACCAGGCATGGAACATATCATTTCCTGGAACCCAGTCCCTCAAAGTGAAAGTTTCTGAGAATGATAGTTAAGAGGAGATGTTTTTTCCTTTACCAATATGATGTTTTGTTAGTTTCGTTAACCAGGCAACACTGACAGCAAACAATAAATATAGCCAGTTACACCTGTTCTTTATTAGGTTCTAAATGCTCTTATCACGTTTAGTCTGTAAAAAATGTTCTTGATTTGTCAGGTTAAAGTAACTGAAATGATAGAGCAAATACATTTTCAT
>NW_006283135.1:752419-756799 GCF_000327345.1 Myotis davidii
AGCATTTATACTATAAATTTCTCCTTAAATCCACTTGTCCTTTCTAGAATTCTTAAATGTTAAGTTAACTACAAACATTTTCTCTAAGTAGAAAAATCTTTCACATTCAATACAATAGAAAATGCCATACCAGATTTTTAAAAATCTGTAAACTGTTTAGTGAGTAATCATTTTTTTATGCTGTAGTAAACAATGGGAATAGAATGCTCCTCAAAAACTACTTTTCCAAATTACTCTTTCAATTCTTTCCTATAGATCTTTTCTAAAAATAAATAAATAAATGTTACCATGAACATACTTACTGACTGCCACGTTCTGTGCTAAATACTGTAGAAGCATGATCTCATTTCATCTTTATAACAACCCAGTGAAGTTAGCATTATTATCATCACTTTACAAATGAAGATACAGAATCAGAAGTTAAGCAGTATAGTCACAGGTGGTGGACTAAGATTCAAACAAACATCTGACTTCAAAGTCTACATTCTATGCTATATTGTAAGAAAATTGGCCCTAATATCCCATTTCTTAAATCTTTTTAATGAAAAACCACATACATACACAATTGTTCTATTTCAAAAAACTTATTTCTTCTCCCGCCTTTACACATTCTTTGTTACCATTCTGAAGTTCTATGAAATATAGCAGGAATTTATAACTACAATTCCTTGTTGCTCTCATTCATACAACACAGAATGGCAAAGAAGATACATATTCATAATGATTGGATAATTTGCCTCTAGTGAGCCTACATTGGATTGTATGGTATATAACACTGACATGTAGGATACAGACCTGTTTTAGGGCTGACAAGACCACCTACTTCCACACCCCTCATTTTACAAAGAGGGAAATTGAAATAAGCTGACTTGCCAGTTAGAGCAGAGAAAACTGGCACTTGAAACTAAGTCTCCTGACTTAGTGACTCTACTCCTCCACAGTGGGTCCCTGAGGTAATTCCTAGGTGACAGATATGGAGGCAGTCTTTTGCCCCCAAGCTACTATTACCTTTGAATACAGAATCCGCTGGTGGAAATTAAAAAGGAGACTCAGAGCTGATGGACTTGGTCATTTTGTTGTATTCTAGGATGGAGATGTGATCAGGAACTTTATCCATACACAAAGAGCCAAGCATATTCGACCCACCATTCAGCCAGATTACAAGCATCCTTGCTTCATTTGCTTTATTTTTGCCATTCTCCACTTCTGATACCATTTCCACTTTCCACTTGTCTCACCCAATAATCATTCATTAAGTAGCAAATAAGATTTTTCCTCTATTTAAAACCTAATTACATAATCAAAACATCATCTGGGCTGTCTCTCTACACCCAGTAGACACAATAGAAATTCAGGTTATTATCTACCTAAACCTAAATCATAAAGGTAAGTCCTATAGATCAAGTTAAATACAATACTTTCCAATGGCAAACATCAATGACTAATACATTATGGAAGTTCCAAACAGGGCAGGGAATCAGTCTTTTCTGTGCCTCATGTTAGGCATATTTAATTGCTTGTTGATAGAGAACACAATATAGCCTAATGATGAATGGAACCAACTTATGGGTCTTCTGGAGAAGAGTGATGGAAACCAGGCATGGAACATATCATTTCCTGGAACCCAGTCCCTCAAAGTGAAAGTTTCTGAGAATGATAGTTAAGAGCAGATGTTTTTTCCTTTACCAATATGATGTTTTGTTAGTTTCGTTAACCAGGCAACACTGACAGCAAACAATAAATATAGCCAGTTACACCTGTTCTTTATTAGGTTCTAAATGCTCTTATCATGTTTAGTCTGTAAAAAATGTTCTTGATTTGTAACTGAAATGATAGAGCAAATACATTTTCATATGGCGACTGGGCTAAAAGTATTAGCTTTTAAGGTTAACAAAAGTTAGTGTGATCAGGCTAACATGACACAAAGAATAAGATAGTTCTCCCCTGTCTCCACCCTTTCTACCTTGGTCTAAAAGTCCTACTACTAGAGCAACTTCTCTGAAAAGCTCTTAGTTTCAATTCAGAAAGACAATCATTAAAACACTGGAGCTTGCTCTGGGTGAGTCGGTGAGTGAGTGTGAAGGCCTAGGACATTACTGAACACTACTACAGACTTTATAAACACTGTACATTTGGACTACACTAAATTTGCAAAACATGAGATTAAATAAAGCACAGGAGAAAATAACATAACCAAGACATGCCGTAAACATGAGATGTGGGAGGCTGCTGCTCACACAGCAAACTTTTTTTCATATAAGTAGAAAGAATAGACTCTAAAATAACAGTAAAAACAGTACGTGCTATACTTTTATACAACTGGCAGCCCAGCTTTGTTTAGACCAGCATCACCACAAACATAATGGCTGTATCACCAGGCAATAGGAATTATTTGACTCCTAATAAATAATATTATGAGACCGCCATCACATATGTGGTCTGTTGTTGACTGAGTGCCATTATGCAGTGTATGACTGTATATATCAGAAACAAATTTTGGTCATCTAAATCACCAAATATATATTTTTCTTATAAATTACAATATCACAGAGAGACAAATAATTATAAAAATAAAGGGTGAACTGCAAACTGATAAATGTTATAAAGAACAACAGAATAAAAAACTGGTAAATATTGAAAGATAAATATCACATGATCTCACTCATTTGTGGAATATAATGAACATTATAAACTGATGAACAAAAATAGATACAGAGACAAATAAGCATCAGACTGTCAAACTTCAGTGGAAAGGCGGTAGATGGGGTAAGAGATCAAACAAAGGACTTGTATGCATGCATATAAGCATAGCCAATGGACACAGACACTAGGGGAGGTGAGGGCATGTGCTGGGGAGGGGGGAGGCGGTTGGCTGGGGGAGGTCAATAGGGGAAAAAGGAGACATATGTAATACTACATGCAATACTTTAAACAATAAAATAAGACTTTAAGAAAAAGATAAAAACAAAACAAAAAAACTGGTAAATACTATAAAGGACAACAGAATTACAAATGGATAGATGTGATGAAGTGCTCTGAGAGCATATAGTAGAGAAATCTGACCTTGTCTAAACATGTGAGGGCCAGTTTCAGAGGAAACTTTTGCTCGTGGTTCCCGAGCTATATGCCAAAGTGCTTGGAGTACAGCAGCAAATTCACAAGAGTGCCCTGGGTTTAAATTTCTAAAGGAAATAGTAATATTTAATGTCTGTTAGATAGCATGTGAACTAGAAGCTCAGGGTAGTTCAATTTCAATGTTAGATCATGGCACGTTCTTTTTGAAGACACATCTCTATGATGCTGATTTTTTGGTGGACAGTTGCTGTGATAAAAACTAGCACCACATGGAAAAGGAAATGAGGATGGAAGTGTCCAATCTGATTCCAAGGTATGAGAAACTACAGTGCCCAACAGGCATTTACATCCCATTAGTAAGTAATTGTGGAAAGAAAATTGCCACTTTTTGTTTTAAATAATACGTATTATTTTTTCAAACAGCTACTAAATTGTTAGAAAATATTTATTAAGTACTAGAGGCCCAGTGCATGAAATTCATGCACAGGGGGTAGGGGGGATGTCCCTCAGCCCGGCCTGCACACTCTCCAATCTGGGATCCCTCTCACAATCCGGGACTGCTGGCTCCTAACCGCTCACCTGCCTGCCTGCCTGATTGCCCCTACTTCTGCCTGCCAGCCTGATCGCCCCCTAACTGCTCCCCTGCCGGGCTGATTGCCCCCAACTGCCCTCCCCTGCCGGCCCGATCACCCCCCAACTACTTTACCCTGCTAGCCTGGTTGCCCCCAACTGCCCTCCCCTGCCAGCCTAGTTGCCCCTAACTGCCCATCCCTGTAGGCCTGGTTGCCCCCAACTGCCCTCCCCTGCCAACCTGATCGCCCAAAGCTGCCCTCCCCTGCCGGCCATCTTGTGGCAGCCATCTCGTAACGACGTCACACAAGGGCATCGCGCAAGGGCGTGATGCCACCTAGGCATTTATTATATAGGACTAGAGGCCCAGTGCACAAAAATCTGTACAGCCCCCAACTGTGCCCTCCCCCCAACCTGATCGCCCAAAGCTGCCCTCCCCTGCCGGCCATCTTGTGGCAGCCATCTCGTAACGACGTCACACAAGGGCATCGCGCAAGGGCGTGATGCCACCTAGGCATTTATTATATAGGACTAGAGGCCCAGTGGTCACTCAGTCCAGCCTGCATCCTCTCACAGTACGGGAGCCCTCAGGGGATATCTGACTGACAGCTTAGGCCCGTTCCCCACAGTACCTAAAATTTGTGCATGGGGGGGGAGGGGTCCCCTCAGCCCAGACTGTACCCTTTCCAATCTGGGACCCCTCAGGGGATGTCAATCTGCTGGCTTAGGCCCAAT
>NW_006283135.1:757075-762616 GCF_000327345.1 Myotis davidii
TCCCACCCTCCGGCCTTGTCTTTGCAAATGCAAGTGGGGGCAAGCGGCTGTCCCTGGTGCTTTCTGTGCCTTATAGCTGCTCCGGTGATGTGACCAGGGCTGCATGAGCAAGCCAGGGGCCTCTGGGAGGGGGTGGGCCCTCGGGCCCAGCATGCCATGCCTTGTGCTGGGGTGGGGGCAGGCTGCAGTGGCTGTTCTCTAGACCTTCTGGGGAGAGCCGACTCCAGGTCGCAGTTTTGCTGGCACCAGGGCCCCCTGGGGCTCTCCGAGGTCCCTTGCCAACTGCCTTAAGAGAACCTTTAAGAGAGGTTCCGGGAGTCCGGGATGCGGCCTGGCCTGCACCCCGTCCTCCTGCCCTCGGATCGCCATTTAGGGGGTCCAGAGTTGCTGCCTGGCCTACGCTCTGGCCCTCCCGCCCTCTGATCGCCATGGAGGGGGTCCGGGGTTGCTGCCTGGCCTGCGCTCTGGCCCTCCAGCCCTCCAATTGCCATGGCGATCAGGGCCGCAGGCCAGCCGGCAACCCCAGCTTTCCCATGGCGATTGCCCACCCCCCAACTCTTGCCTGCTGCCTGGGTTGCCAATCACCATTCTTCAGTCCTTCCCCTTTCGCCTCTCATCATTGTGAGTATGCAAATTAACCGCCATCTTTGTTGGCGGTTACCGCCATCTTGGCTGTCAGTTAATTTGCATATCTCGCTGATTAGCCAATGGGAAGGGTAGCGGTCGTACGCCAATTACATGTTTCTGTTTTATTAGATAGGAGGATTGTTTGGATCTAATTTAATAAATAGAATTATTAGATACAGTATTTCTTTTGGACTAGCATGGTTGTGAAAATATTTACTGAGATGCTAAGGAAATCTTTAGCCTTTGGGAGTCTCTGTATTAAGCTAAGATCTGAAGGATGAATAGGCATTTCAAACACCAGTAGAAGGAGCAAAGGACAGAAAAGACAGGGTTCCCAGTCTTAAAGACATTATACTCTAGTTAGGGAGGCATAACTAAAAGATAAAAAGTTTTAAAACAATTTAATGTTTAATATTTGCAAAAATCTTTCATATCTTTTCTCATGAAATTACATGGTGTGTGTCTTTTTCCACTCTAACTTGAGAACCCCTAGCCCAGAAACTTATATCCCTGCACACAGATACAACACAGTTTGCATTCAGAAAGTATTTCTGGGTCAATCGCACTTCTTTTTTTTCTCCAATAGCAATTTTATAGCTTTAGCCTATGCTACGCTTTTCTCAGAAATGAAACCTCTAACCCTGGCCAGTGTGGCTTAATGGTTGAGCATCGACCTATGAACCAGGAGGTCTAAGTTTGATTCCCTGTGAGGGCACATGCCCAGGGTTTGGCTCGATACCCAGTAGGGGGAGTGCAGAAGGCCAATGATCAATGATTCTCATCATTGCTGTTTCTTGCTATTTCTCCCTCTCCCTTACTTTCTGAAATCAATAAAAATATTTTTTAAAAGAAAAGAAACCAGGTTTCACTGTATTTGCATTTTAAAAATATGTATATTTTTATTGATTTCAAAAAGGAAGGGAAAGGGAGAGAGAGATAGAAACATCAGTGAGGAGAGAGAATCGTTGGTCAGCTGCCTCCTGCACACCCCCTACTGGGGATCGAGTCCGAAACCTGGGCATGTGCCCTTGACTGGAATCGAACCTGGGACCCTTCAGTCCACAGGCCAACGCCTTGTCCACTGAGCCAAACAAGCTAGGGCTACATTTTTATTGCTTAGTGATTTCAAATTAGAGAAGATTAATTTTCCCAACTAGTATGTAACTTTGGTAATGTAAAATAGAAAGCCAAAAAGAATGAGGAAGCTTTCAAAAGTAAGCTGTTACAACCACTTTTAATGAAAAGGTGGTGCTTCAGAAGAGTCAAGAATTCTGTGGACTATATCAGAAATAATGTAAGCTTCCTTAATACAAAGCAAAACAAACAAACAAAAACCTATCTCTTACTCTACCTTATCCCATCAAAAAGAAAAAGGCCTCTTTTTAAACAAGTTTAATGTCCATTGGATCTTCTCATCTAGTTCCTTCTATGAATGGTAATCTGCTTCAGGGATTTGTAATCAGGAGCTTGGAAATTTTAGAATGCCCAGATTTTCACAACCATACCATTTACTCGCTGAGAGTAAACAGAAGTGCTACACAAGAAACTTGAGTAAGACAGAGCTAGGTTTCCTTCAAACCCTTCTATCTAAAATTGGGAGAACTAACTGCAACTTGGGCGCCCCCTGGGGATCAAATTTAAAAAATGTTTTACATCTTTAGTTTAAACTGTATCCTCTAAAAATATTCAAAGAGCCCACTGGTATGGCTCAGTAGTTGAGTTTTGACCTATGAATCAGGATGTTCTGGTTAGATTCCCAGTCAGGGAATATGCCCGGGTTTCAGGATCGATCCCCAGTAGGTACCGTGCAGGAGGCAGGTGACCAATGTTTCTTCCCCTCTTCCTTCCTCTCTGTAATCAATTTAAAAATATATTAAAAAATCAAAATGTTCAAAGAATACTTACTAAGCACCTGCTGAGTGTCAGGCACAATGTTCAACACCTGAGACACAAAAATAAGTAAAACCAAGTTTCTGATTTCTACATGCTTAAAGTCATTATCACCCCAGTCTAAGGACAGTAGGTAGGATTACCAAAGTATGAGTTTCCCGCAAAGCTTGGACGTTATGACACAGGAGATAAGAATTTTGTTGGGGTGCTATAGAAAGCAATTTGGCATGGATATATACTTGAGTATAATTTGTTTATATAAGTAAAATGTTCACCATCTTTAAAAGAGTTGGTTTAACCATCTCTTCCTGCTAACACATGCAAAATTGTAGTTCTTATTTTCAAAGACAAGTTGAGGTTATGGCATCATAATTTTTCTTGAGTCAAAACAATATAAATAAATTTTAATTTAAAAAATTCAAAAATAAGGCAGTATCCTCATCATGATTTTTTAGTAACAAGTTATTTCACAAGAACTCTACTCTGAACACTAACTCTAAGAGGATTGCACTGATTTTAAAAATGGCTAATTTTAAAAAACAAATTGAGTATGAAAGGGCACAGAAAATAGAAACAAATAGTTAGAAAATAAAACAAAATTGAAAAAGACCAGTACAAATTAAAGGGAAAAGTCAAAACTAAAACCCCTCAAACCTTTCCTTCCCAGTTCAGAACACTTTCAGAAGATACCATATCAGATTTGCCCTTCCTTCCTTGAGATCTGGGAGAGCATGTAGTAGAGGCAGAATTCCTCTTCAGAAAGAAAAACAGGTACAATCTTCCCTCCAGTCACACTCTTGTTCCTAAAAGCAATGCCCTATGACATCAGAGGGTCAGATAGTTGTAGGTTCTGTAGCCAGGGCTAGGGCTCTAAAATGTACTTCTGGCAGAATTGTTCCCAACGAAACAATTCTATTTCAGCCATATTTCAGGGCTCCTGTGAGCTAAATTAGCATTGGCATGATAGTTGGAAAATTTAACCTTGTTTATAATGCTTTTTCCCTAAAGGGAAAAATTTAGTTCCAAAAATTACAATCTTTTGGATTCAGCTATTATTTGCCTATATAATAAAATATTCAATCAAAATACAAGGGACTCATAAAGAAAAGAATAAAAAACCTCTAATTTAACTGACCATAGACTTCCATTGTTTATTTCATCAGCTAGGGGACAGCAATTACTAAATTATAAACTGTTTGGAATCTGTAGATATCAACTTAATGTTTATGGCAATTGGAATCAAGAGTAACTATGTTCATGGAAGATAACAGTTTAAAATAGCTTAAGCTCATGTAATTGCTCAAATCTTAAAGAATAGGATGATAAACTCTAAAACATATCTCATCAGGGAAATCTTGTAACAGGTTTAAAATGTCATCAGCCCTTACTGACCAGAAATAAGAATAAATACTAGTTGAATGTGGAGATTATTTTTAAACAAGTGCAGTAATACGGGTATTATTAGTTGGGGTGTGGACAGTTAAAGCCACTTTAGGATTCAGAAACAAAGTATTTAAATGTATTCAAATATAATGGTCCTAAGTTTTAAAAAGTAACACTACTACGAAGTAAAAATAACCAATCTCATAAATTAAGTACAGGAAGTCTAACACTGAAAAAGAAATTATTTGCATCTATGTGTGCCAGAGATTTTTACTTCATTTAATATTCACAAATACCATACTAGATAGAAATTAATTTACAGAGACACTCAAGCTAAAAGTAACAACTTGTCTGGGACTAAAGAAACAGTAAATGGCACATAGACTTTGACCCCACATCTCTTTCTTAAGCCTTTGCTCCTTCCTCTATCATGCTATGTACATATGAGTCATTTCATACATAAAACAAAAGCTTGAAATCATCCAATTGTCCACTTGTCTTCTAAAAAGTAAAAAGAACCAACAAAAATGAGAAAAAATACGTATTTTTTGGTTGAGTTAGTTCCACTTTTATCCCTAAAAATAGTCAATAATGATAAATGCAGCTATAAAATATATATATAATGAAGTAGATGTCACCATCCGACTTTTTCTGGATGTTCTTTAGAGATTAATATATAGGACAGGAGTGAACGGTGTGCACACAGAGGGAGAGGAGTAGAGGCCCAAAGCTAAAAGAAGCCATATCATGCAACAGAGAAGGGAATTCTATGAGTTCTGTGGCAACACTTTTGTTGGTCACCCAGTTTCACAGGGAACTCTGTCAGTGTTTACAGCACGCTGGTCGCCTCTTATGTGTTCTATGTATCTTGTTTTCCTTCTCTCCCAAATAGTCCCCCAGACTCTCCAATAAGCATTTCTCAGTGTCAGTGCAGGTAACCAAGTATCTGTTTGAAAATTGTTAACTGAAATGGTAAACTTATCACCACTTGAAGAGAAAAAGAATTAGAAAGTAACACAATTTCACAAATCCAGAGCTGGGCGGTATTTTACACTGAGTTTAAAACTGGGTGTACAGCCTCTTAAGTTCTAGAGGGGGCAACTGAGACTCGGAGGCAGTGAGCTGGCAGCAGGGCCTGAGGTTGACGCTCAGGACTGGGCTCCACGGCTTTTCCAACCACGCGAGCTCGAGCTGTCAGGGCTGGTACTGCCAGCTGAAGGGGCCAGAACGCGCCACTGGCGGGTCACAGAACACCTAACCTAACTGCCTGTCCGCCGGGATTCCTTTCTGGGCTGATTAGTTGCGGGCTTGCGGTTTAGAGAGCCCACGGGGAGGGGCAGAGTAGAAAAACCGGTCTCTCCTTCAGCCCGGCAGCTGTGGGCGCACGACGCCTCTGACCTAAATCCGGCTCCCGCTGCCTTCACTGACTCCACGCCCAGCGACACGCTGACCTCTGCGCTGAGAGCCCCCGAACGCTGGCCCTCTCCGAGTCCCTCTCCCAGCCCACTCTCAAGACGAACTTTGTCCCAACATATAAGGAAAGAGGGGCGCAGGAACAAAGCGACCCCAAGGAGTCCCCATCCATTCCCAGCGCCCCCGAGGCGGGCGGACGTGGACTACCAGTCCCGACGTGCCACGCGC
>NW_006283135.1:762716-776252 GCF_000327345.1 Myotis davidii
GTGCAAGCAGGAGCCTTGGCCATCAGAGAGAGCTGCGTTCCAGCCCCAAGAAGGCACTTGCCCAAGATCACGCAGGCGGAAAGCGGTGAATGCTGTGTCTGGCTCACTTCTTCGTCCGCTCATTTATTGGTTCGATCCGTGGATTCTTAACCTGGTGCGTCCTGTGTCAGGCCCGTGCTGGAGTCTGGTGCGACCCAACGGGAGAGCAGAACCTATTGTCTCTGTTCACAAGGAATTTAAGTTCCAGTGGGGAGGCAGCCGACCTGAGCAAGTCAACACACGAATAAGTAAATAAATGCAAACAGCAACAAACAAAGAAAAAAAATAAATACAAATAGCAATGTGAGCCGTGAAGGCATAACAAAGGATGAATGTAATTTGGGTCAAGTAGTCAGAGAAGACCTCTGAAGAGGTGACATTTAAGCCAAGACGTAAAGATAGGAAAGAGCAAAATCAGGCAAAGACTAGATTATAGTGTCCCACAGAACCAGAAAAGGTGGCCCTAACCGGTTTGGCTCAGTGGATAGAGCGTCGGCCTGCGGACTAAGGGGTCCCAGGTTTGATTCTGGTCAAGGGCATGTACCTTGGTTGCAGGCACATCCCCAGTAGAGGGTGTGCAGGAGGCAGCTGATTGATGTTTCTAACTATCCCTCTCCCTTCCTCTCTGTAAAAAATCAATAAAATATTTTTTAAAAAAAAAAACAAACAGAAAAGATGTGCAAAAACCCCAGTGTTAGAGAAGACAGACCAGAACTGTATGAATGACAGGGAGAACAGAAGGTGGAAGAAGAGTTAGACTGGTGGCAGGTCATTCAGGCCCTTTAGTTATGGAAAGGAGTTTGGATTATAGTCTAATTGCACTGGGCAGCTCTTTAATTATAACTCCATTTCTCTGCCCCCTGCATGAAGGAAAAATCTTAAGAAAGAAGAAAAGGAGTCTAAGGAATGAGTCTTGGAACACAGGCCTTTAAAAGTTGGAGAGAGGAGGAGGAGCCTGAAAAGGAAGAGCCAAAAAAGGTAGGAGGAAAACCATAAGAATGTGGTGTTCCAGCAGACTATCTGGAGTAGGATTTTGATGATGCATTGGTAAACATTGTGTTATACTAATAAATTGGACTTGGCATCAGGGAGAATTTAGACTTATGAACTCTATGGTGTCACCCAAAGCAGATCACACACTATATTTAATTTGAAACTAGATTGAAAGAGGAGTGAATAGGAGGTGAGGAGCTGAAGACAATAGAAAGAATAAGGGTCAAGGCTTAGTTTATTAGGATGTCCTTAGGAGTAATAATGTCTAATATGGTAGCCACTAGCCACATAAGGCTAAATTAATTACGTTAAATACAATTTAAAAATTCATTTCCTCAGTCATACTAACCACATTTCAAGTGCTCAATAATCACATGTAGCTAGTGGCAATTGTACCGGACAATGTACAAACAGACCATTTCCATCATCACAAAATGTTCTATTGGACAATGCTGTATTAGAGCTTCTATTTAAGCTACTAAGATTGATATGAAAGAAAGGAACAGAGGTAATCCCTTGAGAAGAAAAATCGCATGGGTTCCGAAGGGCACGTGAAGGGCCTTAGATTATTTAGAAGGACTCAGAGAAAAAGAAGTTCATTTATAATAGGAGTTGCAAGAAAGGTATAGTTACAGGAAAGTTTGAAGATAAGGAGGCATTCCTGTCTGATAACTTCATTTTCTCAGTAATAAAAGGCAATATCAGCTGAGGGTAAAGAGAAGGGAGCCGGGTGTTTGAGAAGACAGTCGGTATGAAACAGACATCTTTGAGAGTGGAAAATTGGTTTTCTAAAGAAAACTAATCAGCAGGACTTCAGAGCAACCTTAGGAACTCATTTGGTGGTTGAGTTCGTCAACTATCAAAGAGAATCAATTAGGTATTCCAAAAAGGATTTATTCTGGAAAAAGAAAGGATTGTAATCCAGTGTGTACAGACAAAGCAGCATGTGCACAAACTATCATAAGCCAGTCCCTCAGTCAGGCTGGGACTCACAACCTCAGCATCACCCTGGCCTTTGGGTTAACACTGACCATGCTAAGAGATTGCACTGGTCTAGAGCTCCTTCCCAGGTTCTAGCTGCTTCCACACGCCCTATCTATTGATTGATTATATGCAGGTTAAGGTCTCTGACATAAATTTTATCAAGATCATGGATTTAAGCCCTAGCCGGTTTGGCTCAGTGGATAGAGTGTCGGCCAGTGAACTGAAAGGTCCCAGGTTTGATTCCGGCCAAGGGCACATGCCCGGGTTGTGGGCTCAGTCCCGAGAGGGGGACTTGCAGGAGGCAGCCGATCCATGATTCTCTCTCATCATGGATGTTTCTATCTCTCTCTCCCTCTTCCTTCCTCTCTTAAATCAATAAAAATATTTTTTTAAAAAACGATCATGGATTTAAAATATTTGAAGATGTTTGACTGTTCAGATGGAGGCATAGAGAAGACAGTGTTGAGTTTAGTCAGGGTAGGAGTTTTGCCAAACAAGCACAACAGAAGGAGAAAGGACTGAGAGGGTATTTGCAACAGAATGTTTATGATGATGTATGTGAGCTCAAAACATATAGAAAGCATTTGGTAACCGGAAGTGTTTAGTTGTGTGAGTAGTTTTGTGAACAGAGAGAGGAGACACATGGAAGAGTTTTTCAAAAACACGTATCTTACCACACCATGTAGTCACATGAATCCAAGGAGGCTAGGATTCATGAAAGACACCATGCTACTCTGATGCTTGAACATTTAACTCCTTCTTAGCCTTATAATTGCTCCTACTCCTTGGTGGTGGCAGAGAAACAATGAGTCCCACCTAAATGCAAACAACAGACCTTCAATAATAATATTACGCTATAAATATATATTGAATAAGTGGACGTTACCCAGTAGAGGGCCATTCCTTATCAGAATTCATAGATTGAATCCATAGATTAAATAAATTGAATGAATATATATTGAATAAGTGGACGTTACCCAGTAGAGGGCCATTCCTTATCAGAATTCATAGATTGAATCCATAGATTAAATAAATTGAATGAATATATATTGAATAAGTGGACGTTACCCAGTAGAGGGCCATTCCTTATCAGAATTCATAGATTGAATCCATAGATTAAATAAATTGAATGAATATATATTGAATAAGTGGACGTTACCCAGTAGAGGGCCATTCCTTATCAGAATTCATAGATTGAATCCATAGATTAAATAAATTGAATGAATATATATTGAATAAGTGGACGTTACCCAGTAGAGGGCCATTCCTTATCAGAATTCATAGATTGAATCCATAGATTAAATAAATTGAATGAATATATATTGAATAAGTGGACGTTACCCAGTAGAGGGCCATTCCTTATCAGAATTCATAGATTGAATCCATAGATTAAATAAATTGAATGAATATATATTGAATAAGTGGACGTTACCCAGTAGAGGGCCATTCCTTATCAGAATTCATAGATTGAATCCATAGATTAAATAAATTGAATGAATATATATTGAATAAGTGGACGTTACCCAGTAGAGGGCCATTCCTTATCAGAATTCATAGATTGAATCCATAGATTAAATAAATTGAATGAATATATATTGAATATCTACTATGTATCAGGTATTTGACTTACATTACCTTTTCTGAGGCTACAAGAGGTATCCTCAAAACCCACTCCTATCTATATGTGTTTATTTATCATCAAGTACATTTCACTTACATTACCATTTAATAATCATTACAATTATAATATCTGTAGAGATTTCTGGGCCAGGATTTGCTGTCCTGGGCATCAACCCTCTAATTGTTGGATCATGGAAAGTCATTGATGTCCCAGGAGAGGAGTGAATGATACACAAAGTGCTCATATATACCAACTCATTCCATATAATAAAAGGGTAATATGCAAAATGAGCCTAACAGTAGAAAGATTGGGAATGACTCATCACTATGACACACTGACCACCAGGGGGCAGATGTTCAATTCAGGTGCTGCCCCCTGGTGGTCAGTGTGCTCCCACAGGGTGAGCTCTGCTCAGCCACAAGTCAGGCTAACGGCTGCCAGCACAGCAGTGGTGGTGGGATCCTCTCCTGCCTCCTCAGCAGCGCTAAGGATGTCCGACTGCAGCTTAGGCCTGCTTCCCGCTGGCAAGTGGACATCCCCCGAGGGCTGCCAGGCTGCCAGAGGGATGTCTGATTGCCAGCTTAAGCCCAATCCCCTGGGGAGCAGGCCTAAGCCTGAAGGTGGTCATCCCCCAAGGGGTCACAGACTGTTAGAGGGCACAAGCCGGGCTGAAGGTCTCATTACTCTTTATACAGTATTACAACGTATTGATTGTTGTAACATGACTCACTGGTGTGTGTTTTTTTGTTAATCCTCACCTGAGGATATTTTTCCCACTGCTTTTCAGAGAGAGTGGAAGGGAGGAAGGAAGGAAAGAGAGAAAGAAAGAGAAACAGTGATATGAGAGAGACATATTGACTGGTTGCCTCCTACATGCACCCCAACTGAGGCCTGGGAGTGAATCCACAACCCTCGTACATGCCCTTGACTGGGCATCGAACCTGCGTGCTGATGCTCTAACCACTGAGCCAGGTCATGATTCACTCTTTTAAAAGAACTTCAAGGTTCCTGGAAGATTTAGACTAGAAATAAAGATATGTTACAACTAATACCGCAGAAATACAAAAGATCCACTATGGATAACTATATACCAAAAAGGTAGACAACCTAGAAGAAATTGATAAATTCCTAGAAGCATACAACCTACCAAGACTGAATTATGATGAAATAAAAATCTGAACAGATAGATTATTAGCATGGAGATGGAATCATGGATCAAAAACCTCCCAACAAACTAAAGTCCGGGACTGTGAATGTCCTACGTCCCACACAGTTCAGGGTTTGGGATCGCAGACACTCAATACAGAGCTGCCCTCCTGGTGGCCAGTGCACTCCCACAGGGGGAGCTCTGCTCAGCCACAAGCCAGGCTGATGGCTGCCAGCACAGTGGTGGTGGCGGGAGCCTCTCCCGCCCCCTCAGCAGCGCTAAGGATGTCCGACTGCAGTTTAGGCCTGCTCCCCGCTGGAAGTGGACATCCCCCCGAGGGCTCCTGGGATGCCAGAGGATGCCTGATTGCCAGCTTAGGCCCAATCCCCCGGGGAGCGGGCCTAAGCCAGCAGGTGGTCATCCCTGGAGGGATCCCAGACTGCGAGAGGGCACAGGCCGGGCTGAGGGACACCCTCCACCCCGAGTGCACAAATTTTTGTGCACCGGGCCTCTAGTATGAAAATAATTCAGTATTTTAACCACCAATAGAATCTTACAAGTTGTGTTGGCTAAACATCAGCCTTGCCTTATAAAATCCTTATAATGCTGTGAAGTTAGTACTGTCATTTTGCAGATGGAGAAACAAAGCCAGAAAGTGGAAATACTTTAAGACCACATAACTAGTAGATAGCAAAGTGAATTTCAAACTCAGCATGTACGGCTTCAAAATCTGCATTCTTTCTCTACAATTATGCCACCTTAGGAGATAAAAAGTTTCATATTCACAAAATCCCTTTAAAGTTAGTGTTAGTGCTATTACAGATAAGAAGACTGATTTCAGAAAGAAGTATAACAAGAGGTATCCTCAAAACCCACTCCTATCAATATGTGTTTGTTTATCATCAAGTACATTAGGTCTTTTGGGCATATATTCAATGCATGCATACTATTCCCATATATAGTCAAGTTCCTAAAAAAAAATTGATAAATTCCTAGAAGCATACAACCTACCAAGACTGAATTATGATGAAATAAAAATCTGAACAGATAGATTATTAGCATGGAGATGGAATCAGGGATCAAAAACCTCCCAACAAACTAAAGTCCGGGACTGTGAATGTCCTACGACCCACACAGTTCAGGGTTTGGGATCTGGAGAAGGGGCCGCACGCAAATGAAAGAGATGAGACAAGAAATAATAATTTGGAAAAATTGGGGGCCAGAGGAAAGAACTTCCACTGGTGCCCAGGCCTTGCCAACCTTTTATTCAATTTTGGATACATATCTAGCTCTTAGGCATGTAATTGTGGTAATAGACAGACTATCTTAAAGGTCAGTAAATATTAGAAAGATTTACTCTGAGAATATTTGGTCAGGAAATAGCTTGAGCCCTCATTGTCTGGACTAAACAATCGGTGCATAGCTCTAGCCCTTGCCATGGGCTCAAGGTTCACCAGGTTCCGGGATCCTTGTTTACTCTTCTCTGATAGTGAAGACACGGGACCTGACATCTTCACTGGTGAATTCTACCAAACATTAGTACCAATCTTTCTGGAAAAAAAAGAAAAGGGGAACTATTCAAACACATTTTATGAAGCCAGCATTACCATAATACCAAAACTAGACAAGGATGCCACACACACACACACAAAAATATTACAGGCCAATATTCCTGATGAATTTAGACGCAAAAATCCTCAATAAAATATTAGCAAACAGAATTCAACAATACCTTAAAAGTATTTTATACCATGACCTACTTCTTATTCAATATAGTATTGGAATTCCTAGCAAGAGCAATTAGAGAAGAAAAAGAAATAGGCATTCAAATTGGAATGAAGCCCGGCCAGCATGGCTCAGTAGTTGAGCCTGTGAACTGGGAGGTCATGGTTCCGTTCCCGGTCAGGACACATGCCCGGGTTACAGGCTCCATCCCCAGTGTGAGGCATGCAGGAGGCAGCCAATCAATGTTTCTCACTCATCATTGGTGTTTCTATCTCTCTTTCCCTTCCTTCCTCTCTGAAATCAATAAAAATATTTTAAAAATACATCTGTGCTTTTCTGAAATCTGTCCTATTGGTCTAAAGCTTCTTCACGAGTTGCAAATAAAAACATTTCCTTGGTGTAAAAAAATATTTTTTAAATATTTTTAAAAATTGGAAAGGAAAAAGTAAAACTGTCACTATTTGCAGATAACATACTATTATATATAGAAAACCCTAAAGATGCCATGAAAAAAAAAAGTTAGAATAGGCAAATTCAGTAAATAAAGTTGCAGGATACAAAATCAATACATAATGTTCTGAAAGAGAACAATCCCATTTACAATTACATCCAAAAGAATAAATTACAATTTCACCAGGGATTTGAAAGACCCAAATACTGAAAACTATAAGACATTTTAATTAAAGAAGACACAAATAAATGTAAAGATATTCTGTGCTTATAGATTAGAAAAATTAATATTGTTCAAATGGCCATACTACTCAAGGCAATATACAGATTCAATGCAAATCCCTATTAAAATACCAATGGTATTTTTCACAGATATAGAACAAACAATCCTAAAATTTGTTTTGAACCACAAAAGACTTCAAATAGCCAAAGCAATCTTGAGAAAAGAACAAAGCTTGAGGCAGCACACTCTCTGGTTTCAAACTATGTTACAAAGCTATGGTAATTAAAACAGGATGGTATTGTCATAAAAACACACATAGATCAATGAGACAGGGTAGAGAACCTAGAAATAAACCCATTTTCTTATAACAATATTTGTGCAACAAATTTATACAAATTCACATTAGGCCATTTAATTTACAACAAAGGAGCTAGTTTTCTTGAATACAAAATTAGGATGATGGTACATTAACTCAAATTAGCAAAAACTTTCAGTGATTTACTGGTGTGTGTTATTTATTTATTCTAGTCTTTATTTCAAACAATCCAAGCTTTAAAAAATAAGTAAAATAAGTCAACATGAGTTAGCACATAAATTGTTATTGTCACCTCTAACAAGAGGATTAAGAATCTATAAGGAAGTTTGCATAAATTGACAGATTAGCAATAGCTTAGTTCAGAAGTGTAAATAGAGGAAGGGAAAGTTGGTTGTTGGAGAAATTTAGTAAATGAGTAGCAGAATTGACAACTGATTACAACTTCCCTGTTCCTGGTGATAACAATAGCTCTTTAATTCCCAGAGCCAGCCTATTAACAGGAACGTCAGCATTCATAACATTAAACATTTACCTGGTCTAATCATAAGGCCACATAAATAGTGACTAAAAAGGAAAATGGAAAAACAAAAAATGAAGACAGTTGATATGTTAGGATATAGACTTTTGGATGATTCTCTTTTCATTTGCAATTTTTTCTTATAACATTGTGCAACAAATTCATACAAATTCATATGTTAAAAAGTGTATCATAGTTCACTGTGAAGAAAATTAAAGAACCTACAAATTTGAAATATAAAACTGGTAGCTTTTCTCTGTTAAGGCCAATAGCCGTAACAAGTCCATTGTGTCCTGAAATGACATAAATATATATAAACTAGAGGCCTGGTGCACAAGAATTTGTGCACTCAGGGGGGTCCCTCAGCCCGGCCTGTGCCCTCTCGCAGTCTGGGACCCCTCGGGAGATATCCACCTGCTGGCTTAGGCCTGCTCCCCAAGGGATTGGGCCTAAGCTGACATCAGACATCCCTCTGGCAGCTGGGGAGCCCTCGGGGGATGTCGGACTGCGGCTTAGGCCTGCTCCCCCTAAGTCCCACCGCCCAGGTCTGCACATGGGGCCCGGATGGCAGCTCGCACTGTCCCGCCCTGCCTGCAGTATGCAAATTAGCTGTCATCTTTGTTGGCGGTTATTTTGCATATCGCGCTGATTAGCTAATGGGAGGTGTAGTAAAAGTGCAGTCTAATACCATCTTTGTCTATTATTAGGATAGTTTACTTAAATTGTAGGAAAATGCTGAAGCCACCACCCCTTTAGGGTGGGGGGGGTCCCCACTGGGGAGCCTGGCCAGTCTGGGTGAGGGGCTAAGGGCCGTTTTCAGGCTGACCAAGCCCACCAGCGATGGAAGCTCTCACCCTCTCCTTTTTTTCCTTTTTCTTTTTTCTTCTGGGATTTATTTACCTTCTATAATTGAAACTTTGTTGCCATCACTGGAGCTCAGAGCCGGCTCCTGCTCGCTCTAGCTTCGTGGCCACAGCCGGCTAAAAGCAGATATCTGGGGTTTATTTACCTTCTATAATTGAAACTTTTTTGCTTTTAGAGGAGCTCAGAGTCCGCCGCGGCAGGCGGGAAGTTGGCTTCCTCCATCACTGGAGCAACCAAGCCTCCATGGCTTCTGGCCGCCATCTTGGTTGGGTTAATTTGCATATAGCTGCTCTGATTGGCTGGTGGGCGTGGCTTAAGGTGTAGCGAAGGTACAGTCAATTTGCATGTTTGTCTTTTATTAGTGTAGATAGGGAGTAAAGAATAGCATAGCATGTATTCTGTCTATTTAAACTGGCTTGCAATCTAATAATAATACATATTTGCTTTGGATTATTACCTCTTATTACCCTGTCTATAAAATTGTACCTTATTTGTTCTATGCTTGTCATGTCCTTCCAATTCTCCATTCATTCCACATTGCAGGAAGTTTACTGTGTAGTAGGTCCTTGTTACAGCATTTGTACATTTTATTTCAATAAGTCCTAAAATTTAGCTTACTTTTTCTCTTTATTCAACTGAAATAGCATCTACACTATGCATATTGTTAAATATATATCCTGCTTAAAGTCCAATAGTAAAAAAATGTTTAATTGAAGTTCTTTTTAGTATTTGAGTTATTAAACAACAATAAGATATTTTATTTTGTTTAGTAAATAGCATATGCTTCAACTCTCCTCTTGCTTTCCCTTTTTCTTTTTAACCAAACTTTATTTTTTATAGCAGTTTTAGATTCACAGAAAAAATGAGAATGTAGTACAAGTTTCCATGTACCTGATATACAGACAGCTTCTCCTATTATTAATATATTTAGTATGGTACATTTATTACAATTAACAAACCAGTATTGCTACAATATTACTAAAGTCCTTTATTTATTTAGATTTTCTTAGTTTTTAAAGTAGTGTTATTTTTCTGTTCCAGGCTCTTATTCACCATCCCACATTAAATTTAGTTGTCATATCGCTCTAGGCACCTTGATTAGTTTCTGGCTTCCCTTGCTTTCGATAACTTTGACAGTTTTGAATACAGGTCAGGGATTTTATAGGATTCCTCATGATTGGAATTGGTCTGATGTTCTTCTCGGGACTGAGATGTAGGTTATTGGAAGGAAGACAATAAAGTGCCACTTTCATCACAGCATAAGTGTACATACTATCAACATGACTCATGACTAATGTTAGTCTTGATTATGTGGCTGACATATATTGGTCAGATTTCTCCACTGTAAATTTACTGCCCCAACCCCGTTCCAAACTGTACACTTTGGAAGGATGTCACTATATCCAGGATTAGGGAATTATGTGTTATGCTTATCCTTTCGTTTTGTCTAATTCATATAATCTTACATTTCTCTTTCTGGTATCTTAAAGTAGTTCTAAAGAAAATTAGAGGAAAGTAAGTGGCATTTCAAATCCTGACTCACTAGCTTGTGCGATCTTTAACCCTACTTTGAGGGTTAGGACAATTGTGTAAGAAAATGGCCGAGAACGCCTAATTAACCAATACTGTGGAGATACCTATGAATTGTCACACCAGTATTAATACCATAGGCCACATAATATACACATATGCCATATATACCACATGCCATTAATATATGAAGAAATTTTTTTTTAAATATATTTTATTGATTTTTTACAGAGAGGAAAGGAGAGAGATAGAGAGTTAGAAACATCGATGAGAGAGAAACATCGATCAGCTGCCTCCTGCACACTCCCCACTGGGGAAGTGCGCGCAACCCAGGTACATGCCCTTGACCGGAATCGAACCTGGGACCCTTCAGTCCCCAGGCCGACGCTCTATCCACTGAGCCAAACCGGTTCCGGCAAGAAATTTTTTTAAAAGATGTTTGTTATGGAAGGACGTTTCTTAGGAAAACACTGGGAGAAATATAACTTCCTCTTTTGCCCATTCAAGTAAAGGGCTTCTCCCGCTTCTAGTCGCGGAAAAACGACAAAGGAAGCGAGCACTTCCTCCGCCAGGCTCACCTCGGCCCGGCTGGGCTTTTCATTGCGCGTGTGCAAGACCCGCCCCACCCCGGAACTTAATCGTTTAAGAAAATCAAGTGTTTAAATCCTCCGGAACCTGATCCTGGAACCCCGGTGTCGACCTCATTTCTCCAAGAAGGCTTGGGATTGGTCGAACGCTGTCCGTTTCGGGGCGCTGATTGGCTGGTTCCCAAGTCCGTCGCGGAGAACGTGCGTAATGCTTCTAGCACCGCCCCTGCGCCCTGATGGGTCGGGATTCTGTCCAGTCAGCGGGCGCGGCGCGAGTTTCGGTTCGACGAGCTAGTGTTTGCCGCCTCTGTTCCCGCGACCCCAACGTCTCAGGGCGGAGTCGGTGGAGGCGTTTCCTGGAGTCCACCTCTGTTTCGGCTCAACAAACAGATCCGGCCTTAGCGGAGGTGGCGGTGACTCGGGCTTCATGCTTCGCTTTCCACTTGAGAGGCCGAAGCGGGGACCGGAGAAGGACCGTGGGCGACGTTCAGGACCCCGCGTTGGGTTCAGCCCTCCAGGAGCCAGGGCTGACTCCGTGACGGGGGACTAGGGGGAGAAATAAGCGGATCGCGGATTCCTGGAGCATCATTTTTGCTTAGGTATGTGAAAGAGGTTTCCAGTGCTGTTTATAGTTGTTTTCGCTGAGAAATTTTCTTGAGGACTGAAACCCTGTATGCTCGTTCTTAATTCCTCATTATCTAGCTCAGAACAGCTACATAGTAAGGGATCGGTTAATGTTTGAAGTTCGTGGTCCGCTGTAAATAATGTGTAAACAAGCAAGTGTGAAAATGCTACGTGTATGAACACGGGCGAAAATAAAATCACCATGATGTGTAGGTAGGAGATGGTTTCACAGAGGAAGGAGAATTGGAGTTGGGCGGTGAAGGATGTTGGGGGGTTACCCGGGCATTCCGAGCGAAGGGGACAGACAGGCTGTGCAGGTACTCGGACTCGGGGAACTGCAAACAGTTCCGTTTGAATGGGATGTAGGATGAGTGGATAAGGGACACAGTTGGAATATGTAAGGTGGACCAGATTGTGATGGTTTTTTATTCTGTATATAAAGAAGAGCCATCAACTTTTAAAGCATGAAACTAACTAGGTCAGATTTATGTAGAAATAACCTTATAGCAGCACTGTGGGGAGTTTACAATAAATCTGGTGAGTTGATGAAATCAGGAATTTGGCGGAGATGGAAAGACGGACATTTTTTGGGAAGATGAAGGATAAGGATGACTTGATGATTTCTATGTGATACAGGATGCCATTGTCCAAGGAGAATATATTTTGCTAGGTATAGGTGTTATGTGGTTTTAGGTTCCCTAGCTTTAATTACTTGGGTGGTACAATGCATGAAATTTGTACAAGGGGCCCGGCCCCTTGCAGCCCAGGCTTCCTCTGGAAGGTCCTCTGGCTGTCCGGTCTAATTATCATATTATGCTTTTATTATTATAGATTGATTTCAGAGAGGAAGGGAGAGGAAGATAGAGATAGAAACATCAATGATGAGAGAGAATCACTGATTGGCTGTCTCCTGCAGGTTCCCCACTGGGGATAGAGCCCGCCACCTGGGAATGTACCCTGACCAGGAATTGAACCCTGACCTCCCTTCACGAAGTCCAGATACCTCCAAGAGGATCTTAGTCAACCTTACAACGGCACTTTTAATAGAATTTTGTTCTTGTAAATGTTTTCAGCCTCTGAGTTTATCTAAAAAATATCTTCTAGCCCTGGCCGGTTTGGCTAAGTGGTTAGAGCATTGATCTCGGGTTCAATTCTGGTTTAGGGCATATACCTTGGTTGTAGGCTCAATCTCCAGCACAGGTCGGGGTGTGTGGGAGAGGCAGCCAATCAGTGTGAGTCTCTCACATTGATATTTCTCTCTCTCATCCCCTCCCTTCCATTCTCTCTAAAAACCAATGAAAAAAGCCACCTTTAGTCTCTGTATTGCCTTTCTTTATGCCAGATGTTCTTGATGAAGACAATGGAAACGTGACCCAAAGAGGCTATCATATGTCTTTCGCTTATCTTCGGGTGAAGATTAACCAAAAAATAATAATAATAAAAAGTATCTTCTAAATAATGAATAGATATAACAAGTAACCTAAGTTTGTCTGTAATTTGTTAATAAGTGGTTAAATCATGTTTTTTTATTTTATTCATTAGTAATACTCTTTTCTTTAGGATACTGAGCATTTGAAATTTAATAAGTCCTTCACCAACTATCGTGGAGCCTCTATATCCTCCCAGGGTCCCAGATGAACACCAGGTATAGAAATATTTTTATACAACTTTTTTACAGCTGCTCACATAACTTGGAAAGATAGGGTGAAATAGAAGGGGGAAAAAACTAGAATCAGGAAAATCTGGGTCTGTATTTCAGCTCTGCCATTTATTAAGTGGATGACTTTGATCAAATTAATTGACTTCTCTAAGCCTCCGTTTCCTCGTGTGTAAATTCGGGATAAGTAATTTCTTTCTAACAGACGATTACTAAAGGGTCTGGCACATAGTAGGCACTTGGTAAATTTTAGTCTTAT
>NW_006283135.1:776267-778056 GCF_000327345.1 Myotis davidii
CTTTCCCTTATTAGTTTCACAGAGGATCATTTTACTGATAGAAAATAGTACCTAAACTCTTAAGGCTAAAAATTTATTTATATCCTAGACAAGTGGGAAAGTGGATCTAAACCCTAATTCCTTGGGAAATTTTTCACATTGGAGATACCTAGTTTCCTTAAATGTCCCTAAGCCTTTTTCTGCTCATGTGGAGTAGGAAGGAGGAGCTTGCCACCTGTCTCCAGTTTTCTCAATCTGTCAGTACTAAGGGGACCATGCAAATTGACTGTGTTATTTGCTTCTTTGGATCATTTATTGTTCTTTTTTTCCCTTAGGGAAGAACAATTAGTGCTGACAAGTGAATTTTTTTTCTTCTAAACTAGAATTGCATCCATGAGCCACCTTTAGTCTCTGTATTGCCTTTCTTTATGCCAGATGTTCTTGATGAAGACAATGGAAACTTGACCCAAAGAGGCTATCATATGTCTTTCGCTTATTTTTGGCCCTTCTGTTGTACTGCCATCTCTTATTCTTTGAAAATTTGTCCACAGTTCTCTTTGCTAACTTATTTTTGGGTCAAATTTATTCCTTATATTCTTGGTAAAATAGTATATATATGTGTTTTAAATTGATTATTCCTGGCATATTCAATTCTAGTATTTTTGTGTGTATTTTTAAAAATAATATTCAACTCTAGTTTTCTGTTGGTTGATTGGTTTAGTAAAACCTCTGGTTTTCAGTAATTTATGGATTTTAGGACAGTAATTTTGAATTATTATGAAGTTACAAACTGCTTTAAATAGCTGGTAGCCATGAATTTCACTTCATGAGAAAAAGTTCTTATATACATACATGCAAAATTTTGCATCCAATTTAAGGGTGTTTTTGTCTCCCCTGCTTCCAAAGTCTAAGTGTACCTTAGATTAAGCAAAAGACTAACAACATTTATTAAAATCTTGCTATGCCAGTGCTTAGTGTGCATTATTCTTTATTACTTTTCACAAGAAACGTATGAATTGTAAATACTATTATTATCTTCCTCTTTTTTTTTCTTAAATGAGGAAACTATAGCCTAGAGAGGTTAACCAAGCTAAAGTTATACAATTGGTAAGTGGTATAGCCAGGATTTAAACCTGATGTGACTTCCTCTATACTACGATGAAGTAAACCTGAAGTAGTGTAGATTGGGCTTCAAAGGTACTATGGACTACTGAGAGCAAAAAGAAATACCTAATATTAATATTTATAATAAGCCAGGAATTTTTCTAGAATCCTGATGTTATGCTGTTTAACAGGTGAGGAAACTGAGGCACACAGACATTAAATAACTTGATGAAGTTCACACAGCTAGCAAATTTTGAAGCTAGGTTTCAGACGTAAACAGTTGACCTCCAGACTTTTTAAAAAATCCTCTCGGGAGGAAATATTGATTTTAGAGGAAGTGGGAAACATGATGTGCCCTGACAGGGAATCAAACCCACAACTTTTTGGCGTGGGTTCAGTTGCTCCAACCAACTGAACCACCCAGCCAGGGCAGTCTTCAGACTTTTTTCTTTTCTTTTTAATATATTTTTATTGATTTCAGAGAGGAAGGGTGCCGGGAGCCGGTCCATCCTTGCTGTTTCAAGGGACCTGACATATATGGCATACTGTTCTTAATATGTTTGCTCACCTTCTTGGCACTATGTGTTTTAACCAAGGTCACCTCTCTGAGAAAGGTTGTTTCCCCAGGTAGGGATTTTTCCCTGAAGTTAGGGAGGGAATAAAACCCCCTAACTAAGTGCCAGGCGGGTAGTTACTCACTGTAACT
>NW_006283135.1:778101-783048 GCF_000327345.1 Myotis davidii
GAACAAGGCAAAATATCCTGGACAGAACCTGGCTGGAGAACCTAGACAGAACCTGGCTGAAGAACCTGGCTACAGAATCTGGCAACTGAACCTAGCTGGAGAACCTGGAGAACCTGGCTGGAGAATCTAGTGAGAGAACCAAACCAGAACTTCGCTGGAGATCCAGACCAGAACTTGGCTGGAGATTGTGGCTAGAGATCCTGGCAAGGCTGCTGATCAACTGAACGCTGTCTCCGTGTCATTCCTTCTTCGCCGACTCCGTCCACACCTTTGGGGACCGCTGGACCTGCTGGGGCTGGACCCCAGCAGAAGGGAGAAGAGAGAAACATCAGTGATGAGAGAGAATCATTGATCGGCTGCCTCCTGCACACCCCCTACTGGGGATGGAGCCTACAACCCTGGGCATGTGCCCTGACCAGGAATCAAATTGTGACCTCCTAGTAATGGCTTATACTGTTTTTCTGTTATTAAAAGAGGATTTTATAGGATTAGTACTCCTGGTTCTTTTTTAAAAAAACTTGTATGTATATAAAGTTATGTATGCATAAGAAAAAAGCAATACCTAAATTTATAGTGCTGCTTCTCTTAATAGTAGTTAAGTGATTTTTGCTTTTACTTTTTCTTTTAAAATATATTTTATTGATTTTTTACAGAGAGGAAGGGAGAGGGATAGAGAGTTAGAAACCGATGAGAGAGAAACATCAATCAGCTGCCTCCTGCATATTCCCCACTGGGGATGTGACCGCAACCAGGATACATGCCCTTGACCGGAATCGAACCTGGGATCCTTGAGTCCACAGGCTGATGCTTGATCCACTGAGGCAAACCGGTTAGGGCTCTTTTACTTCTTAAAAATATTTTCAACTCTTCTAAAATAACAAAAGTAATCTGCAAAGCTTCATCATATAAAGTTAAACTGTTTCTTATAAAGTTCCTAAGTTTGCTTTTCATTGTTCTTTGATTTGAAAATTTTCTTTTAAGGTTTTCTTCAAGCAGGATGGTACCATTTTACTTTCCTCCATCAAAATGTGCACTTTGGAACCCAATGCCAATTGGAGATTTCATCCATTTACATCTTAATTACTACAGGTATAAGATGTTTCTCTTTTCAATTCCTAAAAACAGGAGTCAAAACAATGTTTAAGGCAACATTGATTACTATGACTAATTTTTTTTTTACTTTCCTATTCAGAATTTCTTCCCTTCTGCTGCTTCTTAAATATATTCTTCATGCTTTTGAGAAGTAATTTCTGTTTAAATAGTCTGCAAACCTAAAGTTCTAAGTATTATAAGAATTCAAAAGAGACTAAATAATAAAAACTGAAAGGATTTTTCATAATGCTTCAATTCAGCATGATGTCTTTGTATAGCATTAAAAGATTGAATTGATTTTGAGTGATTAGACCATATTAGAAGGGATATGTAATACCATAAATATGGCCAGGTTCTTGAAAGAAAGACAGAAACTTTGGCTTAAGTGTTAGAAAATAGAGATCCAATGGTAATTTTTTATATAAGGGGGTTACTTGTTAAAAGCAGAATTTTAAGGATGGATCATAGTAGGGGAAACTTAGAGTCAGCCTAGCTGTGAGATGGTTTTGCTGTTATATAAGAAACAGATTTATGCCATATTGGTTTAAGGAGCTATAACGAATCAGACTGTTTAGAGTGTCAAATCCTAATTTTACTATTTCTTATTTATGTGACCTCGGTAAAGTAGCTAAGGATCAGTTTCCTTATTTATAAGATGGGGATGATGATAGTTGTTTCATAGTACTCTCATAAGGATTAAATGAGTCACTCTGTAAAGAATCAGTCAGCACAGTGCCTGGAACATAGGAAGTATTCAATAATAGTAGCTATTATAAGGGTTTAGAGGACTATGAGATCAAGAGGAAAGAATGAAAAGGTGGTTTTGAAGAAACAGTTTATAGCATTTGATGATCTACTGAATAAAGGAACTAAACGGAAGATACAAGTCAAAGGGTATTTAAGAGAAAAGTGGTATCTGACAGAAACAGTCTTGGAGAAATTCAATTAAATATTTATTAGGCTTGTTCATTCTTTTCTCCTTGTCTATATTTCCTATTATCTTTCTGTGCTACATTTTGAATAATTCCTTTTGTTCTTCAACTTGACTAATTTTCTTTGTAGCTGTGCTTAGTTGCCATCTAACCTGTTCATTTAGGTTTTTTAAACATGGGACTATTGTACACCAGTATGTGAAAGACTGTTTATAATATACTAGAGGCCCAGTGTACAAATTCCTGCACGGGTGGGGTCTGGCTGCCCCGCCCCAATCAGGCTGATGGCGGGGGTGGGGCCATCGGCAGTTGGCTGTCCGGCCCCGCCCCCTGGTCAGTCTCCCAGTTGAACTCCTGGTCAAGGGGACAATTTGCATATTACCCTTTTATTATATAGGATAGTATAGTTTATAGAATAATAAACATTTGTGTACTTATCCCCAGTTGATTATATAATACTGAGTTTTTAATTGATTCTGTTCTTAAGTCTGCAAGTTTTTTACGTTTTTTTCTCAAATTGGCCAGTATTTTTTTAAAATACATATATATATGGTTTTTTTAAATATATTTTTATTGTGGTTTTTTTTTTTTTTTTTACAGAGAGGAAGGGAGAGAGAGAGTTAGAAACATTGATGAGAGAGAAACATCGATCAGCTGCCTTCTGCATGCCCCCTATTGGGGATCGAGCCTGCAACCAAGGTACATGCCCTCGACCAGAATCGAACCCAGGACCTAACAATCCACAGCCCGATGCTCTAACCACTGAGCAAAGCCGGTCAGGGCTAGTATTTTTTTTAAAATATATTTTATTGATTTTTTGCAGAGAGGAAGGGAGAGGGATAGAGAGTTAGAAACATCAATGAGAGAGAAACATTGATCAACTGCTTCCTGCACACCCCCTACTGGGGATGTGCCCGCAACCAAGGTACATGCCCTTGACTGGAATCGAACCTGGGAACCTTCAGTCCGCAGGCCGACGCTCTATCCACTGAGCCAAACTGGCTAGGGCAGGCCTAGTATTTTTAATAGTGTCTTATTCCTTGCTCATGTTTTAGTCTCTTTTATATTTCTTTAAACATTTGGATAATATTTATATTTTATATTCATTCATACTAGATAATAAGAAAACAATGGATGTGACTATTTCAGTCAAATTTTGCAAAAAAAGGAGTCTAGCCTCATAGTTTCTCATCCCCTGTTCTGATTTATAAAAGTTAGCAAGTGCTTGGAGAACAGATAGAACCTCAGTGTCTACTTATTGTTGTTCTGATTTCCAGGCAGCCCTCCCTATGCCCTGCCTTTGACCTTGGGATTTTCTGACAATGATTTTTCTGTACATTTTTAAAGATGTGAGTTATATTTCAGGCAGCATTTCATGGCAGGAGGGTGTTTTAGGATATCAGATCTACTACCTTTATAAAAGACTTGTTGTTTTTCAGAAATCCAAAGCTTGTGGTAACTGAGAAGACAATCCGACTTGCTTGTCGACATGCTAAGCAGAATAAAAAGAACTTGCCATGTTTTTTACTTGGTTCTCTCACAGTAGATGAAGGTAATATACCTTAAAAATTATTTTTATTAATATAATAGAGTTTATGTTTACTGATCTAGCCAATTATTATAATGTATTTTGTGCTAATGTTCTTTGCTGTATGCCAGTGATGAAAAAGAGTACAAGTTGACACTATACATCACAGAGTTCACAGTCTGGTCAGGTGGAAAATATATGTGTATGCTAAGAGTTTAGTGTTACCATTAGTATGAATACAGTGTTTTGTTATAATGTATGCTTGCTTGCTTGGTTTCACATTTTTAGTTGGCATGCTAAATAATAATTGCTATTTTTGTACTTTAGATGAAGAAAGTGTGATATTGACAGTAGATCGCTTTGATCCTGGTCGAGAGGTACCTGGATGCTCTGAAAGAACGCCTACTGCTTCTCTTCCTGGGGACTTTGTGATTCCGTGCAGAGTCCAAACTAATGGACTTTGTTCAAAAGAAATAATAGTTCACAATGCAGATGACTTCAGTTCAGCTTTTAAGGTGAGATTTGTTGACAACTTGATTATTCTTAATTGAACACAAGAATCAAACTATGTTGTGTTTTAATAAATACATATTACTAAGTATTCATAATAATTTGTTGATCTAAAATGCAATTAAGCATGGTTTCTAAAGGCAGAAATCCTAGATAGGTGATATGGGTAGCATTCCAGAAGAGGAAGCAGTGTGACCAGGATAGCTAAGTGCAGTATGTGCTCAGGGTGATTTTATTGGTATAGATTTCTGCTGGATTTGTGTGCAGTCAGACTGGAATATTAGTTTGGCCAGATTATAGAGAGTCTTGCCTGCCAGGTTAATGAATTTGAACTTTGTCACATGAGTCATGTAGAGTCATTGAAAGTTTCTGAAAAGAGGAAATGTTAATTGTATAATTTTTAAATAATTGTATAATGTTGATTCCTCAGGCTCTGCTGCACCATGTACGTAGCAAAGATTCCTTGGATTGTAGTAAACTGCTTTCCCTAAGAGCTCATATCACTTCCAGCGAGAGTTTGGACAATGTGGATTTTGACTTACACTGGGCAGCAGTAACTCTAGCAAATACCTTTAAATGTGTACCGGTGAAGCCCATCTCCATTATTCCTACAGCTCTGGCAAGAAACTTGAGCAGTAATCTGAACATTTCTCAAGTTCAAGGTATCTATAAATATGGGTAAGTAAAAGATCTATTAATCTAAAATTTTAAATGTTGGTCACATTAGTATATTTTCATGATATGCATATAATCTACACTAATAAAAGAGAAAAATGGTAATTGGCGTCCGACGCTACCCTTTTCATTGGCTAATCAGGGCTATATGCAAATTAACTGCCAACTCAGATGGCAGTTAATTGCCAACAAAATGGCGATTAATTTGCA
>NW_006283135.1:783490-796764 GCF_000327345.1 Myotis davidii
AATAAAAAAATTATTATTATATGAAAGACACATCTTGAAAATGCCTAAAGAAAGTTGTCATATTTTCATGGTGAAGGGACTGGAGTCCGTGTTGATGAAAAAACCTTGCTGGCTGCGGTTACTGGCAGTGGCTGCAGCAGCGCGGTGATGGATCTGGTGCCTTCCCCTGATCAGCCCAGTCGCCTCCCACAAAGGGAGGCCAGACTGCTGCTTAGACCCTATCCCCAAGGGGAGCAGGGGGGGCAGGCCTATGCAGTCACTAGGACATCCCCTGAGGGCTCCCAGTATGTGAGAGGGGGCAGGCTGGGCTGAGGGACACTCCTCCCCCCCCAGTGCATGAATTTCGTGCACCGGGCCCCTAGTCCTATATAATAAAAGGGTAATATGCAAATTGACCCTAACAGCAGAACAACTAGTCACTATGATGCACACTAACCACCAGGGGGCAGACACTCGAGGCAAGAGCTGCCCTCTGGTGGTCAGTTCACTTCCACAGGGGAAACACAGCTCAGCCAGAAGCTGGCTCATGGCTGGCCAGTGCAGCGGCGGTGGCAGGAGCCTCTCCCACCTCTGCCTTCGCCTCTGAGGCATCCCTAAGCCATTAGTTGGACATCCCCTGAGAGCTCCTGGGCTGCCAGGGGGATATCTGACTGCCAGCTTAGGCCTGATCCACCAGAGAGTGGGCCTCAGCCGTCAGTCAGACATCCCCTGAGTGGTCCCGGACTGTGAGAGGACGCAGGCCAGGCTGAGGGACCGCCTCCGAGTGCATGAATCTTTGTGTACCGGGCCTCTAGTATGAAATAATTGTGTAGTCAGTTTACATGCCAGAGATCTGCATGCAGTGCTAGATAAATAACCAGGGAAGATGAAAATGTAGTTATTAATTTTTTGCTGAGTATAGTTTTCTTTCAAAGAGTTGTGCCTACCATACCCAAAAAACTGCTAAAAATTATATTAAAATTGGCAGTATTCTATGATTTGAAAATACAAGGAAAATTATTCTCTATAATACCATTTTTTTCCTTGTATTTTGCCTAGATTTTAGGTCATCTTTTTTTTACTTTGTCTTTTTTCCTCCTTGACTTTAGTAGTGATTATGAACCTAAAAGAGGCTTTAGAATTCCTTCATTATTAAATCATTTAATTATTAATAATAAGCATTGCAGATAGAGAAAGGAGATAAATAATAATTTGTAATACTTTTGCTTACCAAATTGTCAACCACTGGAGGGTGGAGTTTCCTCACATACTGGAGCAGTATCCTCTCCAGCTTCCTATCAGCACTCTTAGTTTCTTAGGAAATGTAAGCCAAATTGCATGCTTTCTGCTCCTCAGCAGGGCTGCTTCCCTGAATCCTCATCTACTTTCTTTACCCATTGTCTATGGAGCTAGATTAGACAATGTAAGCACCCTCTGCTTTAAAGTCTAAGCAGTTCACTTCTGGCTTCCTTTCCCACTAGACTCCACCCTAGTTCCTGTTAGGTCTCTAGAGCCAGAAATGTTTGCCAAGGTACACTCAACTCCAAGTCTTATTCTCGAAAAAAAATGCCTCTTCAAAAGAGGATAAGGAGAAGGGCGGATTTTATTTTCAGAGGGTTCCTAGAACAGCAAGAAAGATCCCATTTTGAGTCCCACATGCTGACCTTTCTGGTTGGAGTGGAATAAAAAAAACAAAGTATTGGTATATTCCAGAATCATGGAATGGTTAAATGTGATGGTGATAAATATGTCTGAATTAAGTGTAATGTTTACTTTACATGGAGTGTCCTGGCCGGTGTGAGCAACTGAGCAGAGGTTAGAGCGTTGGCCCGAGGACCAAAGGGTCTCGGGTTTGATTCCCAGTCAAGGGCACTGTATTGCAGTTTCCATCCCCAGTCCCACTTGGGGTTAGTGTGGGGGCAACCACTGTATGCATCTTCCTCATGTTGATGTTTCTCTCTCCCCCTCCCTCCTTTCCACTCTTGCACTCTTTCTGAAAAGCAATGGAAAAATATCCCTGGGAGAAGATTAATAAAAAACAAAAAAGTAATTTCTTTGGAGTAGTAAAGTTGGGACATGGGAATTTGTGTTAATTAACAAAAATATTAATTTGTTATCCTTAGTACCCATGCCCACCCACTAGTGAATTACCTTTCTCTAAATAATCCTTCTGTG
The DNA here is from genome assembly GCF_000327345.1 of Myotis davidii. Taxonomy (NCBI): domain Eukaryota; kingdom Metazoa; phylum Chordata; class Mammalia; order Chiroptera; family Vespertilionidae; genus Myotis; species Myotis davidii. The sequence goes on from NW_006283135.1 coordinate 785,645, forward strand.
ACCCCTTGGCATGCTACCAGTAACTCATGATGTTCAATATTCTAATTTTACATTCTCCTTGCCCCTTATTTTCTATAATTATATATTAAATTTATGACATTTGCCCTTTTCCTTGACCACATTCATTTGTTTACCCTAATTTATTAGGATCCATTATGGAATAGGTATTATGTTAGACACTGGAATTAAATGGATTTTTTTAAAGGCATACTTATTGTCCATTAAGTATATTAATGTGTAAACATGATGTGGGTAAAGATAATAGGGGTTTATGTACAGTGTCGGGGAAGCAGGAAGGTATGTGTGAATTGCCTGAGAAAATCATGGAAAACCTGAGCTGGCTCTTTTAGAGAGTAGGAATTTATCAGGTAAGCAAGGCAAAAGAGCTTACAAAATATGTGTAAGTGTGTCACCGATAAATCTCCAGACAACTCAGGCTTAATCATCTTGTCACATGGGCTGATAAATTCATTATCTTTGTGTTTTAGGGTTATTATAGCAATTAAATATAGCCTCAGTAGACTATTGAGACTTAATATCATAAATAGCATTGTTTTAATTTTTGTATTTTAATGCCATACCAATAAAATTCACTCGCCACAATTCTACTGTAGTTATTCATATCCTTAAAACTTACTGTAAGTAATAAACATAATAACAAAGTATAGGTATATTATAATATTCTTTTAGAGACTAGTGAACTTTTTTTTTTTTTTAATATATTTTATTGAGTTTTTACAGAGAGGAAAGGAGAGAGATAGAGAGTTAGAAACACCGATGAGAGAGAAACATCGACCAGCTACCTCCTGCACATCCCCTACTGGGGAAGTGCCCGCAACCCAGGTACATGCCCTTGACCGGAATCGAACCCGGGACCTTTCAGTCCGCAGGCCAATGCTCTATCCACTGAGCCAAACCGTTTCGGCAAGAGACTAGTGAACTTTTGAGTTCTATCATGATAGTTCCAAAGTTCTGTGATAGTGGTTGGAGGACTATAGTACATGAAGGTTGACTATATCTCACCTAATTCAACTTCCTTCAGTGAGAAGTTACATCTGTTGCAGTCTTATCAAGTCACCTGGATGTTTGAACACTTACAGTAAAAGAAAATTCACTTCTCCCTGGGAAGCCTATATGGTTCTGAAATTGTTAGCCTTGATTTTAATAATTTTTATTAAAATAAGTTGACACTTTTAGAGCAAAACCTTTTTAAAGGGTGTGTAATTTTCAATGACCATTTTAATAGATTGAATTTTAAGATATTGAATATCTTTAATCTCCTCTTACTGGAGTACTTTTTTATACTTTGAACTGTTTTCTTTGTGTACATGTGTGTGAAAGAAATTACTCATTTGAATTATCTCCCCTGCCTAAAATGTGCTTTAGCACTCAGATGATCTCTTTTAAAGGTAAAAAGTACATACTTAAAATTGTTTTTACATGAATGTTTTCTGTTTAGATATCTTACCATGGATGAAACACGCAAATTGTTACTTTTGCTGGAATCTGATCCCAAGGTTTACTCTCTACCATTAGTGGGAATGTAAGTGTTGCATTATTTCTGAAAACTTTTCAGTCACATATGTGTTCAAATGTGTATGGTAAACATACTATGAATATGTAATTAATAGTTAGATTACCTTATAAAGCCACAACAGCCAATGATTCTTAAGCTTTCTTATTTTAATAGCAGAATCAGTTAAAACAAGGTTTTTATCCCATCTTAGGAAGAACTTCAATGTATAAAACATAAAGTTGGGCTCTTCTGGTTGAAGTCAAAGCGTTGGAGCATGGTTTCTTTAACTTTACTACTTGTCCTTAAGGCACGTTGAAGAACACAGGGCTAGAATAACACTTTAAATTAATTGTTGGGCAATTTTTTAGAACTTCCCCTAAAATGTTAATGGTTTTCTCTTTTGAGTTAGTGATTAATGACATTTAAACAAATTATTCAGTCAGAAATTTATATTCCATATTTATTGAGTGCTTATCATATTATAGTATTATGTTTGGTGCTGTATTAAGATTTAAAGCTCCTCAAGAGATTTATAATCAAGGCGAGGTGGTAAAATATTCAAATATTCATGCATAGAGAGAAATAATAAGGAAGTATATGATTTGCTATGAAATGAGCAACATATCAATAGTGAGCATTATTAGTACTTGTAAGAGGAATGATGTGGACATTTTCTTAGAGAAAGCACTCTTGAGCTGGACCTTTAAGTGTTTGGATCATAGAAGGGAGGATTGGTGAGGAGGGAACCCATGTGAGGAAATAGTATGTGCAAAATTTAAAAATGAGAATACACAAATGTCCTGTGGGTCATGAAATCTACTTAATTCTGTTTGCTTTGCTTCTGCTATTGGCTATGGGCCTTTGATGCTAAGTGAATATTTTTTAATTGAATTTATTGGGGTGACATTGGTTAATACGATTATATAGGCTGCAGGTGTACAATTCTATTATACATCATCTGTATATTGTGTGTTTACCACCCAAGTCAAGTCTCCTTCCATCACCATTTGTCCCCTGTGCCCTCTTATACCTCCCTCATTCCCCCTTTCCCTCTGGTAATCATCATACTTTTGTCTGAGTCTATGAGGTTTCTTTTCTTTTTTCTTCTCTTGTCTCCCCCCCGCCCCCCCCTCATCCTCCGGAAATTCTGTTTCTTTGTTATGGGGTGGGGCCACAACATTAGTGACAAACAGAATTTCCGGAGGATGAGGCCCAGAAATCAGGATTTTAAAAAGATTCCCAGGTGATTCTAATGTGCAGTCAAGGTTGAGAACCACTGGTCTAAGAGTTTGTGTGGATTTTTTTGCTTTAATCCCTTCACCTTTTTCACCCAGTCCACCAACCTCTCTCCCCTCTGACAACTGTCTGTCTGTTTTCTATATGAGTCTGTTTTTCTTGTTTGTTAGTGTATTTTGTTCATTAGATTCTACATATGAGTGAAATCATATGGTACTTTTCTTTTTCACTAAATGAATATTTATTAAGAGCCTTTTATGTTTCAGGCTACCTATGTATGTTACAGTATTTAATCCTCTCAGTAACTATTATTTTGGGCTTGTTAACCATTTTCTCTCCCACCATTTTCCCTTCATCTCAGGTGGAAAAGGACTGAGAGAAAGAAGCTCTCTATTTATATATTTGTACCTATTCTCTCTCAATTATTATCATGGTCTAGTGTTCATAGATTTCTTATTTATGAGTCTTTAACGTATTGCTGGTAAATGCCAAGAATCTCTGCCATATTACCCTAACAACATAATCTAAAGTATATTAAGCATCAATTTGTAAATGACTACAGTTTATTTCTTTTTTTTTTTTTTAGATGGCTTTCTGGCATTATGCATATCTATAGTCCTCAGGTGTGGGCTTGCTGCTTGCGATACATGTTCAATTCCTCTATTCAAGAAAGGCAAGTGATATTGTGGTATTTTATTTTGATCTTTTCCTCCATTCATATTTTATTGATCTTAAAATTCATGCGAAGCCTAACCTTTTATAATACTTATAAACTAGAAGAACAAGCACATTAGAAAAACAAACCTTATATTAAATAGGAATAATACCAAAGGTGAGGTCGCACTATATTTGGAAATATGAAGGAATTTACTTGCCTAACCTCAGAACTGTAACACAAAAGATACACTTTTTAGGAGTCGGGGGAAACCCTAGACATCATCTGTTCTAGCTTTCTATTTTATAAATAAAGAGATTAATTTTCAGTGAAATGGTTGAAATGAATTTGAATTTGTTACAAGTGTTTTATTAAGTTACACAGTGATACTACTAGCACTCTAAGAAATATTTGAGAGGAAATGTTTGATTTTCTTCCTGGAACTAAAGTACAGGCATTGAAATTAATAGGGACACTTTATTTCTTTCTTTTTTTAAAATATATTTTTATTGATTTTTTACAGAGAGGAAGGGAGAGGGATAGAGAGTTAGAAACATCGATGAAAGAGAAACATCGATCAGCTGCCTCCTGCACATCTCCCACTGGGGATGTGCCCGCAACCCAGGTACATGCCCTTGACCAGAATCGAACCTGGGACCCTTCAGTCCGCATGCCGACGCTCTATCCACTGAGCCAAACCGGTTTTGGCCATACTTTATTTCTAACCTCACCTCCTCATTTAATTTTGTTACTTTGTACAAAATTTTTTAAATTCTCACCTGAGGATACCACTCTTTGCCTCTCGCCTTCTTCTTCTATTAAATGAAAATTCCACGGTGTGTTTCTGTCTACCTTGGGTGGCTATGATACACTTGGGAAAAAAACTTTATTCAAATATATAGTAATAAATCAGACAGACATAAATTAAGGTACACAATAAAAATATCTTCTACTACATTCCACTAGACTCTATCCCCAGAGACAATCACTATTAAATAGTATTTTGTGATTCCTTCCTGTAACATGCAGTGCACAATCCGCTGGCCTATAAAAATTAAATCACAAATGGGAGCATACCATTTTTTTCTGTATATTGCTTTTTTTCTATATCATTTTTCTTTGTAGATCATTACATATTAGCATGTACAGATTTAACACATTTTAAAACTGAATAGTAAATAATATATACCACATTTTTTAAACTTGTCCTTTTTGCATTTATCTTTGTGTGCATATCTTGAAATATTTGTGGAATAAATTCCTAAAAGTGGTCTTTCTGGTCAAAGAGTATAATTTTAAATTTTGGTAGACAATGCTAATTTGCCCTTCAGAAAGACTGCCAATTTATTTTCCCGCCAGCTTGGCTCAGTGGTTGAGAGTCAACCTATGAACCAGGAGATTTGATTCCTGATCAGGGCACATGCCTGCGTTGCAGGCTCAATCCCCAGTGTGGGTTGTGCAGGAGGCAGCCGCTCAGTGATTCTCTTGTTTCTACCTCTCCCTCTTCCTTCCTCTTTGAAATCAAGTATAATAAAGAAACTTTAAAAAAAGAAGACTTCCCTAGCCGGTTTGGCTCAGTGGATAGAGTGGTGGCCTGTGGACTAAAGGGTCCCAGGTTCGATTCCGGCCAAGGGCACATGCCTGGGTTGCGGGCTTGATGCCCCCCAGTAGAGGGCGTGCAGGGGGCAGCCAATCGGTGATTCTCTCTCATCATTGATGTTTCTATCTCTCTCCCTTCCTCTCTGAAATCAATAAAAAAAATTTTTTTTAAAAAATAAATAAAATAAAACAGAAGACTGCTAATTTATAATTCTTCCAACAGTGTTTGAGGGTGCATGTTTTCTCCCACCCCTCACTAACACTGTGGAACAAATACTTAGTGAGCTCCTACTATGGACCCAGTACTGTTCATGATATTGGGAATGAGGCAGGAAGCAAAATGAAGACCCTGTAGATACAGACAGTAAATAGAACATATAAGTAAAATAAACAATATTTAACAAGGTGATGAGTTGTGGAGAAAAATAAGCTGGTGAGGAGGATGTTGTGTATCTGGATGGTAGTGGGAGGTAAAGAGTAACAATTTTATATAGGGTAGATAGGCAGGCAAAGACTTGAGGTGAGGGAGTAAGCCATTTGGCTGCCTGGGGCAGTCCGAGGCAGGGGATACATTAAGTCCAAAGACCATGGTGAAACCTTACCTTGTATGTTTTTTTTTTTTTAATCTTTACCTGAGGATATGTTTTTATTGCTTTTAGAAAGAGAGGAAGTTGCGGGGAGGGGGGGAGAGAAACTTATGTGAGATAGAAACATCCATCAGTTGCCTCCCCAACAGGGGATAGAACCCACAACCTAGGTATGTGCCCTGACTGAGAATTGAACCCGCAACCTTTTGGTGTACAGGTTGATGTTCCAACCAATTGAGACCCGGCCAGGCCTCACCTTGCATCTTAAAGGAACAGCAAGGAAGCCAGTGTGGCTAGAGAGGAGTGAGGGAAAGGGGAGGTGGTAACAAGACTTCAGAGGTAATGGTAATGGTCTTTTCCAATGTTTTATAACCACCTTCTGGGAACTTGTTATTCATGTCTCCTGCCATTATTCTCTTGGATTGTGAATCTTTTCACATTGCTTTGAAAGAGCTCACTACCTTTTTCTCACTCTATTTAGTCATGTTCCACATAACAACATTTTGGTCAACAACAAACCACACATAGACTATGATATATCATATAGCCCAGGTGTGTAGTAGGTTATACCATCTAGGTCTGTATAAGTACACTCAGTGATGTTCACACAACAGTGAAATAGCCTAACAATGCATTTCTTAGCATGTGTCCCTATCATTAAGCAGTGCTTGACTGTGTATGTGTACATGTATATATGTATGTATTTGTAGAATAAATTCCTAAAAGTGTTCTTTCTGGTCAAAGAGTGTAATTTTAAATTTTGGTATACAATGCTAAATTGCCCTTCAAAAAGACTGCCATGTATGGATACACACACTTTGAATAATTATAAAGGCAGTGTTTATTAAAATACATTTTATTTTCATAATTTAGCTAATGGCTATTAAAGTTGATATACATTTTTTGGGACACCCTATATATGTATAATATGTAGAGAAATAATATTTATATTTATATGGCAAAACTTTTTTCCCTCCTGCTTGTCATTTGACTTACTTTGGTTAATGATGTTTTTTCTAAGACTTTTTTTTAAAAAAAGTCATATTTATAAATTTTTTTCCTATCTTACTTAGAAAGGATTTGCCCACTCCAGGAGTATTTATTAAAGTGAAAAAAAATCTCTTGTGCTTTCTTCAGATGCTTTTAAAGTTCTACTTTTTACCTTTTATTTTTAACTTTACAAGATAGTTTTATTTGCAATAAAAGAAATGTTCATTTTAGTGTATTTTTACAGTTATTTGTCAATGTCTGGGCTTGCTTTAAGTTCTTACTGACAGTAAATGCTCAGTAAAATTAATTTTGAGGCTCAGTATGTGTTCAGTGTGAAGCATTAAGGAATTTCTTTAATACTTGAATTCTTTAATTACTGCTAACCAGAGAGGAGTCAGCACTGCTTAGCGTAGCTTAGGTACTTTAGAGCATTCTGATCAGTGATCTTGGCTAACCCCAGAGAAAGAAGTTGGGCAGAATATTCTGCCTCTCCAGCCTTCGCTGCTTTGCTTTGTTTGTAGTGTAATATAACCCCAAACTATTTCTTCTTTTAACATTTTATAAAGTAGGGACAACTACTGAAGGTATTATTAAATAGTTGGTTTTAGTATATATTTTAAAGACTCTTGATGACTTTTTCTTATGTAGTAAAAAAGTAAATGTTCACTTTATATGTGTTTATAATAGTGAAACATTGTAAGTAAAGTCTAGGAAAATCAATAATGGCATATCTAAAATCATAATACTGGTAGTTGCTAAAAAAAGAATAAGGATGCCTGAGGTGTAATATTGACAATGACATGGAAAGAAATCCAGGATAGTTAAATAAGAAATAGCAGTTGCAAAGTCATGTGTATCGTAATTGTATAAAATGTCCTTGTATGCCTCGGAGAAAATCTGGAAGGATATATACTAAACTGGAGACTGGAATGGGATAGTTTTCATTTTCTATTTTATGTTCTTTTCTTGTTTGAAGTTTTTACAAGACATTTTTTTTTCATAATAAAATGTATTTAAAAATTAAAAATTGCCCTGGCCAGGTAGCTCCACTGGTTAGAGCATTGTACCAATATGCCAAGGTTTCAGGTTTGATCCCTGGTCAGGGCACATGCAAGAATCAACCAATAAATGCATAAATAAGTGAGATGACAAATCAGTGTTTCTCTCTCTCTCCCTCTCTTTTTCTTTCTCCCTCTCCTATTCCCTCTCTCTCTTATTCTCTCTCACCCTCCCCTCCACCCCTTCCTCTCTCAACCTCCTCTCTCTTAGAAAAAAAATCAATGAAATTATAAATTAATAGCACTAAAAAGTAAACATGAATTTGCTCCCCAGTTTTCTCCCAAAAATTTTAGTCAGTCTATTAACTAGATTGAGAGATTCATAGAGTTCTTTGAGTATACTCTTGTTATCCTCAGTAAATTTTAATTAAATGACATTTTTTCATCCAGGGTTTTTTCAGAATCTGGAAATTTTATTATAGTTCTATATTCTGTGACACATAAGGATCCTGAGTTTTATGAATGCATTCCTTGCGATGGCAGGTTACCTGATCTTCAATTTCAGCTACTAACCAGCAAGGAAACATTACATCTTTTTAAAGTAAGTGATTTGATTTGATTAATGATTGTTTAGAGTTGCATGTTGTCAGGGTGTTGTTTTTTTTTATTTTGCATGTTGTCAGTTTAAGCCCAATATCCAAAGTAACTATTAGGCTTTGTGTATTTATAATCAATCTTACTAAATATTACTTTATTCATTTATGGTTAATTTTGCTTCATTAACTTTAGGTCATATTTCCAGAACTAAATTATAATACAGGGTCAAAGGTTATCCACAGAATAGCTTGCCTTTTTTTCTCCCTAAAACCTTTGAACATGATATCAATAATTTATATGTTGTATCATTTTATGATATGGAGAGTTAATTTGTAATTTTAGTGTTTTCTTTGTCCTAATTATTACTTTTAAAATATAGGGGTGTAACTGATGGTTTCTCACACTTAAAAGTCGGTGTTAATCACACTAGTATATAATCCAAAAAATTAGAATATATTGTTGCTATATCTAATAAGTACATAAAAATACATATGTGTCATTTTGTAAAAACATTCAAAAACCACTTTTCAGTAAAATGATTAGTTCTAGGTCTCAGATCAATAATAAAAAAATTCTGCATTTCATTACAAAAAATATTGAATAACTGAATAACCATGTGTTTTCACTCAGATCTTATTTTGTGCCTGATTTCATTTTATTTATAGGTTGTATCAGTTTATTAGTTAAGTTTTTGCATTTTAATTGTAAATATAATCATCTTAAACAAAATCTAATTTATTTCTATTTTAGAAACATCATTTACTCATTTTATTTTTTAGGTTGTATCAGTTTAAAGTTACCCTTTTAACTGAATCCCTGTTTATTGAGGGAGTTATATAATACAGGTGATTAATACTTTACTTTTGTAGCAGGGACATGGACAGTATAAAAGAGGTAGTTACATAAAAACAGAACTACTATGCGATCCAGCAGTTGCACTGCTGGGTATTTATCTGGAGGAAATGAAAACACTAATTCAAAAAGATAACTGCACCCCCATGTTCACTGCAGCATTATTTACAATAGCTGAGGCATGGAAACAACCCTAAGTGTCCATCAATAGGTGAATGAATAAAGAAAACATGGTACTTATATATAATGGAATATTATTCAGACATTAAAAACAAGAAAATTTTGCCACTTGTCACTTAGCATGAAGGCATATGCTAAGAAATAGACAAAGAAAGACAAATAGCATATGATCTCATTTATATGTGGAATCTAAAAAAATAGAACATAACTACAGAGAACAGATTGGTGGTTGCCAGAGGTGGAGTTAGGAAGGTGAGAGAAATGGGTGAAGGTACTATAAAGGTACAAACTTCCAGCTATAAAATAAGTAAGTTCTAGAGATGTAATGTACAGCCTGATGATTATAATTACTATATTGTATACTATTTATTTATTTATTTATTTATTTATTTATTTTCAAATGACCAGCGCAGTTCAAACCCACACTGTTCAAGGGTCAACTCTGAGGTTGGGAATCTGGGTATGCCAGAGGTCCAACATTGTTATATGTGTATTTTCCTGCTCAGGATGTTGGCACCCCTAGCCCCTATTTTGTTTAAGAGTCAGTTATATTTGAAAGTTGCTAAGAGAGTAGATCTTAAATGTTCTCATCATAAGAAAACAAAAATTGTACTTAACACCTATTATCTATATGATAATAGGTGTTAATACAATTACTGTAGTGAGCATTTCATAATATATACAAATATCGAGTCTATGTTGTACCCTGAAACTCATGTTATATGTCAATTATCCTATATAATAAAAGCCTAATATGCAAATTTTCCCCTCAGACCAGGAGTTTGACTGCTTGCTATGATGTGGGCTGACCACCAAGGGGTGGCGTGGAACATGGTGGGCATTGGCGATGCACTATGACCTCTCGCTGGCTACCTGGGGCGGGGGGGGGGGGGGGTGGGGGGGGTGGGACGGGGACGGAGGTGCGGTGAGAATGCGGGTGTCCTCCGAGCTCCCTGTCCCTCCCCCTGCTACCCTCCCCCAGGACGCCAGGGCTCGTGCGCTGGGGAAGGCTCCATGCTCAGGTGCTGGGTGCCCGCAAGGAGCCCGCCCTGCACCTGCATGGCCTCTTCTGGGTGAGCTGGGCTCCCCATGGGTTCGTGCAGGAGCTGGTCTGCAAGGCTGGCCGAGAGAGAGCACGCTGCCTGCTTGGCGGCGCCACTGGGCAGCCCAGAGGCCCATGCTGCTCCCCAGCCCGCTACATGTGGCCGCGCTCACCGCATCTTCGCATGGGAACTCAGGCGCTGTGACTCAGGCGGAGGAGGGGCACGCAGGGGCCTGGGGACCCAGGTGCTGCCCAGGGCCCAGAGGTCAGCTGGGACCTGCCCTTCCATGCCTGATGCTTGCACTTGGATCACCAGCCAGGCCTAGGGACTGCACCCATTCATGAATTTCATGCACTGGGCCTCTAGTATCTCAATAAAATGCTTTTTTTAAATAAAAGGTTACAGTTATAGAAATCAGAAATCTCCCTCTCCCCAGTGATTCAGAGCTACTTTTCATCTACTAGGTATACCAGTTAATAATGCAGATTTTTTTCAATAGATGGAGTTACACATATGTTGATATATATGCAATTTGATATATATGCTGTTTTGTTGTATTGACAGCAAGCTTCAAAACTGAATATGTCAAATTTGCTGAAGGTGTTAACATCATAGATATTTTTACACTTAGAAATGTCGAATTTCGTGCCGAAAAAAAGCATTTGCGGGAAGTTATAATTCATTATTTTGAAGAAAAAGTTATATATTTTGGGAAGTTATGGTGAACATGCTCCATCTCAAGATACTTGTGAACGCTGGTTTAAATGCTTTAAAAGTGATGATTTCAATGTGAAAGACAAAGAACATCCAGGTCAACCGAAAAAGTTTGAAGACCAACAATTACAAGCATTATTGATGAAGATGCAT
>NW_006283135.1:796856-827163 GCF_000327345.1 Myotis davidii
TTTTGCTTCATGATAACGCACCATCACACACTTCAAAACCAGTTAAAGACATGTTAAAAGATCTTGCCTGGGAAGTATTAACCACCCTCTGTATTCACCAGACCTTGTTCCTTCAAATTACCATTTGGTCCCATCGATGGCACACACTTTCTGAGCAGCACTTCAAAACATATGAAGAAATGGAAAATTGGGTCTCTGAATGGTTTGCCTCAAAATAAGAAAAGTTCTATTGGGATGGTAATCCACAAATTACCTGAAAAATGGGGGAAATGTGTAGCTAGCGATGGACATTACTTTGAATAAAGCACTTTTGATGTTTCTCTTGAAATTATCATGTTTATCTGCCATTACTAATTGGTACACCTAGTAAATAGAATTCTCTGGTGTTATACATGTCAAATTACACATCTCAAAATATGACCTACTTTGTTTCAGAATGTTGAACCTTCTGACAAGAATCCAATACATTTTGAACTGAGTGCTAAAAGCCAAAATGCAGAAACAGAGTTTTTCAACAAAGTTTGTAAGAATCTTTCAAATAAGAGGTAAATGATACACTTTTATTATCTTTGTACTTTGAAGTTATTTTCATTAGTTTTTAATGAGTAATTAAATTAACTCCCCAATTATTTCTGTTGAAACTGTGTATATTATGTATCATATATGTTTTTGCTTTCAATGCATTCCTTCATACTCAGTAGTTGGATGATAATTTTAATGAAGTGGCAGCTCTAATATGGTTCTTATTTGAGTTGATTTTTTACATAAAGGGAAAAAGTATTTGTCAAGCATTTATCTTGCTTAGGAAGAATCATCCTGTTTTTGGTTAGTTTGCCTTTTGCTTGTTTCTTCCCTTCCTTGTAGTTTTAAAACTTGGGCCTATCAGATAAACTACTATACAAAAATAATTTCTCTACTGAAAAAGAAATAGTTTGTTTTAAAACTTTTAAAGCGAATACACTTGGGGAATATTAATTAAATAACAGTTTGTGACTTTGGGGGTCAGTATATCATCCATCCATGCTGCCTGCTGTCTGCTGAGGTGTTTTAATTTGCATCTTGGTCTTTGGCAGTGTTTTAATTTGCATCTTGGTCTTTGACAGTAGGTTCCTGCTGCAATGCGATCTATCTCTTTACCCTGTTCAGGTCACTGGCTCTCTGTGTCATATCCATGCTGCACTGAGGTGTATGGCATATCATTCTGTATTCTCCTTGTCATTCTTTGGTGTAAGACAGTGAATACATATTTATCACCAGATTATAAAGTTTTCGATGGCAGGAGCTGTGCTTTATTTATTTCTACATTCCTCCAAGTGGTTAAACGAGATGCTCAGTAACTTTTGATTTCTGGTAACATTAAGAATAACTAGGTTACTAGTAAATATGCCATATTCAGGCAAAGGGATATTTTATTAAGCATGAGTCCGATTGGGCCAGCCCTCCTGGGCAACTAACATAGGCCTGAAAAATAATCTGTGGTTGTCAGACACTAAGTTAAATGATCCAGATATGACTGTGGGTTACGAAAGCACTTTCTTCAACTTCAAGAAGAAAGAACAAACACTAGATTACTGAAGACTTTTTCTTATTTCCCCTCTACTCTTTAGGTCTGCCCAAAAGTTATCTCCAGGGAAAATGCCAATAAATGATCACGACTCTGGTGTTGAAGATGAAGATCTTTCTCCAAGACCAGTTCCTAGTCCTCATCCAGTGAGTCAGAAGGTATCACTGAACTTAAAAAGTACTCACCTTGGTGGTTAGAAACCTAAAAGTCTCTTCATGTTAAAGCACTCAGTAATGCAACCTAAAACTTATTGAAATTTTATTCTAAGATATATCTACCTATATGTATGTGGCTATATCTATATATATTCTTCACAGGTAAATATATGTAGATAAATGTGTCATAAGTACATATTATTCCCAGAGAAAATTGAGACACAGATTGGTTAAGTTACTTGCCCAGTGTTACATAGCTAGTAAGTAGTAAAACTGGAATTCTGATTCAGAAGGTTTGGTTTCAGAATCTGGTGCTTTTAACCCATATTAAAATATCTCAAACATATTTTCTCAACATTCCATGCTATATCACTAAAGCTTCACATTGGGCCTTTCTACCATATTCTGAGAAAACATGCTGTTTGCTTTTGGAAATTGCTAATATCTCCTGCCATAATTTTTTTATTGCAGCCAACCAGTGGGTTATTTTAGAATTGTTGTGCCTTAATTGGATTAATGGCTTATTAGAAGGAAAAGGAATGGGAAAGATTTTTTTAAAGTAATACCAAATTTAGCACAGTGAATATTTGTTTACTCTTTCCTGCTCTCTTCCAACTCTTTTCAGTTGGTATCAGTAAAAAAATAACAATAATTTTGCTGAGTGGGGAAATATTCTGAAATATTTATTGGAAGATTCCTTGTTATTCAAGATTCAGAAACATTATTTGCTACTAAATCTGTTGAAGCATTTTGCTTGTGATAATTTTTTTGCAGAAAGAGTGAAAACATCTATTGTAGAATAGTTTCTCATACTGTGATCTGTGACCTAAGTAATGTTAATCAGTGTCCCAATAAAAGGAGTTCCATCATTATATAAGTTTGTGAGATGCTTAGTTTCATTCTTTTCAGGCATGCACCTTGTTTATTTTGCTCACAATTGTATTACTAGTGCCTAGCACATAGAAGATGCCCAGAAAACATTCTACATAAAGAATAAACCCTTTTTGATAAGTAACGGTATATAATTTGGGAAATACTGGTCTAAGAAAAGAGAAGCATATGTCTTTTTCCTAAGAAATACTTTTCCTCTTTCATTTTTTTTCTCATTTACAGGTTTCTAAGATCCAACCATCAGTTCCAGAACTTTCACTTGTCTTGGATAGCAATTTCATTGACTCAAACCCTCTGCCTAATCCTTTGGAAATGGTGAATAATGAAAATCCTCCTTTGTTGATTAACCAGTCTGAACACTTGGAACCACTGCAATCCCAGCTTTATGATGAGAAACACAGCCCAGAAGCTGAAGTTGGAGAGCCTTCCTTGAAAGGGCTTCCAAATCAATTAAGCCAGGGCACTACTCCTTTGAGACACTGCAAAATTCAACAGCTAGCTACTTGCCAGAATGAGAACACCCAGATAAGGAACAGTGTTAAACCATCTTCTCTTAACGGGCCATCTTCTAATGCATCTGAAAAGCTTCAAACAGTTTCTTCTGGAAGTGCACACAAAGAAGAGTATTCTATAAGAGCTTCCACATTTAATTCCAGGAAGTCTTCTCATGCCCCACAGTCCCACCCACACAATTTTACTTTTTTACCTCATAATTCAGGAAAACCAATGGAACTTCAGATACCTACTCCTCCATCACCATCTTACTATTCCACAAATGTTTGCACTTGTTGTCAGCATCATGGCCATATTCGGTATAGTCCAATAAATTCTTGGCAAGGAATGACTACCGTAGGATCCGTTCAAGACCTCCAGTCTGAAGCACTTCAAAAGCATACATTATTTCACCCAAGTGGATGTCCAGCTCTGTGTCATAATGCATTCTATTCTTCAAGTAGTCCTGTAGCCTTGAGACCTCAAGGAAGCATGGGTGGTTGCTCTCCCCACATCAATGTAGAGCCGTCGCCTGTAGCAAGACTACCTTCACATGTGGACTCCTATAACCTGCAGCCTTGTGCAGTGTGCATGCACACACCCAAGACTGAGTCAGATAATGGAATGATGGGACTATCTCCAGATGCATATAGGTTCCTCACAGAACAAGACAGACAGCTGAGACTACTTCAGGCACAGGTTTGCTGGGAGCTTTCTTAGTTCTTTAAAATTTCTGGTATTAAGTGGTTTCTGAAAAATAACCAGCAACTCTTCAGTAATTATATGTTATGGAGTGGAATTGTAGAATGTCAGAACTAGAAGGAGCCTTGGAAACTGAATTCTGGCCCTTGTTTTACAGATAAGTAAAATGAGGATTAGAGAGAGAAAATAACTTACCTAATGACACATTGCTAATTGGGAGCAGAATCAGGTCTAGAAAACAAGCCTTCATTTTTCTGTTTTGTGCGTATCCTAACCTACAACATAATTGTATTTTTCTTTTCATTTTTTGCTTCTAATGAAAAGCCTATATACCTTACTAAATTTTTATAGACAACTAAATACAGGGTAGGGCAAAAGTAGGTTTACAATTGCTCATATCGTATGTAATAAAGAGGTAATATGTAAATTGACCGTCATGCCCTCACAAAATGGCCACCCCATGTGGTCACAAGATGTCCAGCAGGGGAGGGTAGTTGGGGGCGATCGGGCTGGCAGGGAAGCAGTTAGGTGTCAATCAGACTGGCAGGGGAGTTATTAGGGGGTGATCAGACTGGCAGGCAGAAGCAGTTAGGGGCAATCAGGCAGGCAGGCGAGCGGGCGGGAGCCAGTGGTCCTGGATTGTGAGAGGGATGTCCTACTACTGGCAGTCGGACATCCCCCAAGGGGTCCTAGATTGGAGAGGGTGCAGGCTGGGCTGAGGGGCACCCCTCCACCCCCAGTGTAAAATAATAATACAAGAATAAACTCTTTGTTGCACGTACTCACAACTGTAAAGCTACTTTTGCCCCACCCTGTATAAGGGCTGCACAGTGTATTCTGATACGGCTCTAGTTTGTGAACCCTATATAGTATGTATACTTAACCCTAAGAGAAGAGTTTTAGAACCTTTTTAGTGTACTAGTATCTATAGTAGGCTTGTTCCACTCATTTTATTCTGAAAGTTTCCTTTCCTCTGGTCTTTATGGCAAAGTTCTTAGTCTTTTAACAATATTCTTGCACAGTCAAGTCTAAGTATTGCTTTTTTTTCCCTTTTCTTACTGATAGCCCTCTTTTGCATACCTACCCCAAATCATTCCTTCCTTTCTTTCTCCCACACCCCAGTGCAAATGGAAACAACCTAAAATATACTTCATTTTTCCCCCCATGATCCTGTAATTATGCAAGTATAAGTATAATGGGCATATATACATGTGGGATTTTTTTTTAATCTTTGTTTTATAAAATTGGAATCATAGTGTTTGCATTTTACAAAACCAAAAGATAATGACATTTTGCAAATTTAAGAACTTACAGAGGCTAAAAATCTCAGTAAATTGGGATTTATATAATCAAAATGTAAATTATAGATTACTGGCTCTAATCTCAATTATCTGAATCACTATACTTGGATAATATAAAATGTGATGTAAAAAATGCTTCTATGCTAAATACATGTAATATTTTGCTCATGTGAATTTTTTGTTATTAATCCTCACTTGGGGATATTTTTCCATTGAGGGAGGGATGGAGAGAGAGAGAGAGACAGAGACAGAGAGAGAGAGAGAGAGAGAGAAGCATCAATGAGAGAGAGACACATTGATTGGTTGCCTTTTGCATGTGCCCATCTAAGAGTGGGGAGCAAATCCACAACTCAGGTTGATGCTCAACCACTGAGCCACACTGGCCAGGCGAGATAAGTATTTTTCATAATTCTCAGATGTCTGGCCCCATATAAATATATTGAATAATATATATTTTTTTAGTGATTTAGAAATGCGTTTGTATTGTATGATGAAAGTATCATGTGTTTACATCTATTTTGGTGCTGTATTCTGCTCTGTTGATCTGCCTATCTATTCTAGCACCAATACCATTCAATTTAATCCCCATAGCTTTATAATCAGTCTCCTACACAGTGTTTCATAGGTGATTTCTCTAAACCTCACTGTATCATCTGTAAATTTTGAGTAGTGATTGCTATTACATGTACTCATCATGTGTATTATACATGTACTAGAGGCCCAGTGCATGAATTTGTGCATGGGTGGGGTTCCTCGGCCTGGCCAACAATCAGGGCCGATTGGGGCAGTGGGAGGTCCGCTAGGGGGAAGGGGCCGAAGGAGGTTGGTCAGCCAGAGGGAGGGACAGTGGGAGGTTGGCTGTGGGAGCGCACTGACCACCAGGGGGCAGCTCTTGCATTGAGCGTCTGCTCCCTGGTGGTCAGTGCACATCATAGTGGTCGTTCAGTCATTCGGTCACTTGGACTTTTATATATTTATATAAGTACTTGGTGTAGGACCTGGCTATAGTAAGTACTCAGCAAATTACAGCTAGTTTATCTCCTAAAAGTACATAAACTATTTTGTGTTAATGCAGTTTAAAGTTCTACTGATTTTAACAATTTATTAATAATACTTATTTTTCTATACTAATAAAGTTAACCTAAAATTAATGAGGTGAGATGAACACAATAGTATAACTTATAGGGAAGTGGAAAATCACATTGTTTAGAAAGAGAGGCTCTTCCACTTTTAAGTATATATCAAAAATAAATATTCACACAAAAAATTGTATATAAATATTATAACAACATTATTTATAATAGCCCGAAATGAAAAACACCCTAAATATCAATCAACTAATGAATTGATAAACACAATGTGACGTATACATGCAATGGGATATTATTCATTCATCAAAAAGAATAAAGTATTGATAGATACTATAGCATGAATGAACTTTGAAAACATTATGCTAAGTGAAAAATTAAGATAATAAGGCCACATATTGTATGGTTGTGTGTATATGAAATATTCAGAATAAGTAAATCTATAGAGACAAAAATTTTTGGTTGCCAGGGCTACAGAGAGAGACTGTTAATGGGTATAGAGATTTTGGGGGATTGATGAATATAAACTTCATTTTTTTAGTATATTTATGACTATATATATATATACTTATTTATATATTTTTATATTTTTATAGATTATATTATATTAAGTAGCAAAGCTGAGGCTCCACCACCAAAAACGTCCCCTCCTCCTTTTTAAATTGAGGTATAATTCACATACGATAAAATTCATCCCTTTAGAGTATACAATTCTGTGTTTTTTTAGTATATTTTACACACCTCGCGGTCAGACCGTGTGTGTAAACAGTCGCCGAGTTAACCGACGCTGGGCAGAGGGGCCCGCGCTGTACCTGCACTCACAGCTGTCGGACACCCACCAGGTGGGCACTGAGGAGGGAGTGTCGGGAAACAGCAGGTCCAGTTTTCCTACACATATGTATTACACATATGTAATACGCTTTGTAATAAAAAATTTAAAAAAAAATTTAAGAATGCTAATCCAAACACTTGTATGTTTTCACTTTTAAACTTATATATAGCCCAAAGTGTTTCTTAATAACAAATGATAATGATTCTCTACATTGAATAAGTTTTATGGTATTATCTAGTTGAAATGTTAGAAAATATAGTTAAAGTTGAGTTATATTTATAACTGGGGCACCATGTAATTCATATTTAAACTCAGCTGTCAGTTTTGTTGATTACTTCACTGTCGGTTTAAAGTATGTTTTTAATTGTTACAGATTCAGCGTTTATTGGAAGCACAGTCTCTTCAATCCTGTTCCCCTCAGACAACTAACGTTGAAAATAAGGGGCAGACTGCAAGACAAGTGGAGTTGGTTTCCATGGAAGCACAGTCACCCCCTGGTTTACACATGAGAAAAAGTGTAAGCATTGCTGTGAGCACAGGTAATTTTTTTTTTAATTTGTAAGGAATTTTTTAAAATGCTTTTCATGTCTACTTTAAAATGTTTTTACATTGAAATTGGTGCATGGTACAAATAGAACCAAGACCAAGGTAATGAAGTATAACTTTTTAAAGTTTTTGTGTAATTTTTCTCTTGATGAAGTAAAAGTATACCTGAAAATAGTTATAAAACTACATAACAAAATACATTGTTTTGCTACTTTCCCAGGCTGGACCCAATTCTGATAAGATAAACCATCTGTAGTGTGAGAGATCAGGGAAGGTTTCATCAATGCACTGTTATTGAATCTGGGCCTTGAAGCGTATGTAGAATTTTAGTAGGTGGAATTCAGAGATGACAGAACAGATTGGGTAGAGAAAATAATATGGGCTCAGTAAAGAAACACAGGGCGCTGAGTTGTTCAGTACTCTATATTACAATGTTAAGGAGAGCCTTTTTTACATCTTTTACAAAGGACTATCTACTTTATTTGGTAAGCATCATTGAAGGCACAACCATGAAATCTTCAAAAACAACTTTGTGTCCTCAGGTTCCAGCAAGATGTCTGGTACATAGGGTAGTGGTCATAAGAATGAAGAGGAAGAGTCATGTAAGATGTTAATAAGTTTTGATAACTGATTGAATATAGCCATTGAGGAAGAGGGGGATTCAAAGCTAATGCAGTGTCATATCCTAAATTGGATCCTGGAACAGAAAAAGAACGTTAGTGGGAAAATTGCTGAAATCCAAATAAAGTCTCTAGTTTTAGTTAATAGCAATGTGCCAATGTTAGTTTCTTGATTTTGAAAAATGTATCATGGTATTATAAGATGTTAACATCAAGGGAAACTGGATGAAGAATATACTGGAACTCTATTACCTTCTCTATAAGACTAGAATTATTCTAAAATTAAAATAAAAGTTACCCCCGGATTTTAAGCCTGGATGATAGAGGGAATGGTGATAATATTGAACAGAAGGAGGCAAGTTAGAGAAGCCAAGGAGAGAGGATGAGTTTAGTCCTATCTGTTGAGATTGAGCTACTTTGGAAATGAAGAGTGGAGGTGAGTTGATGACATAAGACTTGCAAAAGTGACAGATGAAGATTTCAGCCAGAGAATAAAAATTTAAGAGGGATAATAAAGAATGAAGACAGACTTCTATATTCTTTTTCTGGAGGGGAGCAAAGAGTAGGGTAGCAAAAACTTCATGCACATTCATAAATTGTATTACTCAGTGTAGGTTCTTTGGCTACAGCATAAACCACTTTGAACTAATTTAAGCAAGGAAGGAGAATTTATTGCAAGAAAATGGGGATGTTTCATGAAAGCCAAGGCCAAGAATGGGGCTAGACTTCAGGAAAAAGACAATTAGAAACTAGAGTACTGTTAGGACCACCCAATTATTCTTTGTGGCTCTTTTACTCAACTCTTCCTGCAGTCTTCACTGCTTTACATTACAAAATATAGCTCACCCAGAGTTCCAAAGTTTATGTGTTACGTAGTTCTAGCATAAGCACAAACCAAGTCAATCCCAGCATCAAATTGCAGAGAACCTGCCGTAACCGGTTTGGCTCAGTGGATAGAGCGTCGGCCTGAGGACTGAAGGGTCCCAGGTTCGATTCTGGTCAAGGGCATGTACCTTGGTTGCGGGCACATCCCCAGTAGGAGGTGTGCAGGAGGCAGCTGATCAATGTTTCTCTCTCATTGATGTTTCTAACTCTCTATCTCTCTCCCTTCCTCTCTTTAAAAAAATCAATAAAATACATTTAAAGAAAAAATTGCAGAGAACCTGAATGGCCAAGTTTGGGTTAGGTTTTATTGTCTGATTCAATGGTAAGGGCATTGAGAATCACATAACAGGAACATATCTCCTGGGGTTCCATTTTAGTTAATTGCAGGGGTGACAGTTCCCAGGGAAAGTGTGTGTGTGAGTGTTGTAGACGCATGGTGGTGAAGGAGCTGTGGATATTGTAAGCTAAATAAACATACCAGAAGTGCAGTTTTCTCTTATGCCCTCTTGTAAAATTCTGTACATAACTGTATTACAGTTGTTTATCATCTGTATATGTCATAAACTAAGCATCTGGAACAACATAACACCTAAATGTGTGCTGAATAAGTGATAATCGAGTAAAGTTACTCACATTTGAACTTATATTCTGAAATGATTTGAAATGTTTTCAAGCATGATATATATAGAATTCAGTATTTTAAAACTTTATGTCTTCATATTCGGAGTTGTTACTTATATACAGAAAAATAAATTATTATTTGGATTAAATGGCTCTTAGAAGCACATTTATTCTATAATAATACTTAATTCCCCAAAGAATATATAATGATACATATTCAGAAAGAGTAGCAGTGCTTATGTAACTTTTTCAAAATTGCCCCTAAAACTTTTTAATGTTTAGGTGAATACAAGATTAAATCATTCTTGTATTATTTTCATAAAATTATCCAAGTGGGCCACAAAGTAGAGTCCATTTTGACTTGGATTTACTTTTTGGTTTTAACTATTTAAATCACTTTATAAAGCCGTATTTCCTGAATTGTAGAATGTATACTGCTGAGTTCAAAAGATGACTTAGGGTGGTATACAGATGAATATTTTACACTTTGTAGGTATATTCTTAGAAGTATTGGGGAAAAATATAACTCTTCTAATCGATGATTTCTTGGAAATGATGAAGCTAGGTAAAAATTAAGTGAGTTGACAAAGAAAAATAGCAACCAAGTAATACATGCAAATAAATTATGCAACTGATCCATAAAATTAGGGAAACATTTGATTTTAAATACATGCCTTATATTACATATGTCTGATACATCCCTAATATAACCTTATAAATATTGCATTTAAGTGTCAAAATCAGAAAGCCTAAGGATTTGTATTTTATATATTTTCTGTTTTTTAGAGCAGCAGTTATCAACACACATACACACACACACCAAATTGTATTCAGAACCTTAATATGTAAAACATATCACTTAAGAGCCATACCCCTTGAACAGCGGTTCTCAAGCTGTAGGTCGCGACCCCTTTGGGGGTCAAATGACCCTTTCACAGGGGTCGCCTAAAACCACCAGAAAACACGTATATAATTACATATTGTTTTTGTGATTAATCACTATGCTTTAATTATGTTCAATTTGTAACAATGAAATTGGGGTCACCACAAGATGAGGAACTGTATTAAAGGGTCACGGCATTAGGAAGGTTGAGAACCATTGTTCTTGAAGAATCAGGGCCCAGAATATGCCCTTCCCCCTTTGTACCCCAGTTTTCTATTTTTTCACCTTCCACTTAACTCTTCGTGACATTTCTAAGGAAATATAATCTGAAAACAGTTCTAAGTAATTTTGTTAAAATAATATAGTCTTACGTAACAAAAGTTTGTCAGAGAATTATTTTTGTAGTGGAATATTTGTTTCATTATCTAAAACTTTTAATCTCCAGGTGCTAGCTTGTTTTGGAATGCAGCAGGTGATCATCAAGAACCTGGCTCTCAGCTGAAGCAAGATGATACCAAGATTTCCAGTGAGGACATGAATTTTTCTGTGGATATTAATAATGAAGTCACAAGCACTCCGGGTAGTGCATCTTCATTAAAAGCAGTTGATATTCCCAGTTTTGAAGAGAGCAACATTGTTGTGGAAGAAGAATTTAATCAGCCACTTTCTGTATCCAAGTAAGGTCTCTTTGACTCAATATTTATCCCACTTTTTTTCTTTATATAAATTCTAAGATTCTTTTGGTGATCTAACTCCTATGTGCATGTTAACCCATGCCTACATCTACATCTACATTTATTTCTATACGTATCTATCTGTATTTGAAAATCCTTGACTTCATTCCAGTCTTCTGATTCCAATCCTACACCCTTTTTTCTTATTTAAAACTTCTTTCCCCAACAGTGAAAAACCTGGCTCTCGTTATGTACACTACAATTACCTAGTCTTTCAGTCCTAGTGTACACATAAAGTAGTTTCAGCATTACTAAAAATCCTGAATTTTACTAGAGTAAATTTACTAGAGTATGTTTGTGTATAGTTTTTATCTTTAGCCTTACAATATTCAGTGAAAATACCTTTTTTTAAAAAAGTTATTTTTAAAAGTTATTTTTTCTTCCCTGTTCCATTATGTTGTTTTTTTTGCATTGCCATTAGGTGTTACTATTTGTACTCCATTTTGAGGTCCTTCCATATTCTGGTTGATTTTGTTTTTTCAGTGTGTGAAACATCATTCTGGTTCTAACAAACCAAGCTATGTAAAAAGATATACACATAGAAAATTGTTTCCTTTTCATCTGGGCTACCTTGGTTCTAAATTCTGCTTTTTCCATTTCTTTTTTTACATTGGATCTCTTTAGTTACTGGCTTATCTTTCCTATATTTATTTTATACAAATGAGCTTATATATCTGTATTTTATGTTATTTCTTTCTTACATGAAATGTAGAAAAGTAGCATGCCATAGATACTCTCCTAAACTCTTTTCACTTGGCAGTGTATCCTGGAAATCACTCCAAATTGGTTCCTAGAGGTCATTATATAGCAGAGATGTTAGCTGATTGTGGTATATTTTGTGAATATTTTCTATCAGTTTGTCAGTTGTCTATTGACCTTATTTGATGTTTTTTGCCATGTAATGGTTTTTTACTTTAGGTAATCAAATTTATTGACTTTTTTCTTTAGAATTATATCTTTTTTTTTCATTTTTTTTATTATTATTAAGTTATTACAAATGTGTCCCATCCCCCCCATTAACCCCCAACCTCCCCACACACACACACTCATGCTCCCATCCCCCTGTTGTCCATGTCCATTGGTTTGGCTTATATACATGTAGAATTATATCTTAATTGATATTTTACAGAGATTCATTTCAGCGAATAGTTTATTGAGATTATCATGTACCAAATGAGTGCTTAGCACTTCATATCAAGTTAAAATTAAACAGTATGGAAAAAATTGAAAATAAGCTGAGTTTTAAAGAACAGGTACGGTTAGAAAATTCATACCCTATCTATAAAATGAAACATTATGTAAAGATCAAAACTTCTTTTTAAGAATATTTAATGAAATGGAAAGATACTCATGATGTAATATTAGGTTTTTAAAAGCAGCTTCAAAAGCTATAATATGGTTCAGTTTTTTAGAGAAAATACATATTTATAGAAAAAAGTATAGATGGGAACACTGAAAAATTAACAGGTTATCTCTAGGTATTATATTACCTGTGACTTTTATTTTCTTTATACTTGGTGTAACTTTAAGCAGTTACCTAACTAACCTCTGTGCCTCAGTTTCCTCATCTGTCAAATTAGGATAAAATGTAGTGTCTATCCCAGAGGTCTTTTTGATAAAGAGTATATGAGATGATGCATCAAAAGAGTGTATGGCCCTTTTTGCCAGCTAACATTTATTATTATTTTTCCCTATTTTCTACAATCACCACATATTACTGTTCTTACAAGAAATGTTTTTAAATAATGCTTTCCATAGTTATTTTATAAATATGTATTCTAATTTTGAAAGTAAAAGTGCTCATTTGAAAAATACATAAAAGCATAAAGAAGAAAAATACCACCAAGTATGTAATGTGATTATAAATGTCAACTTAGGAACTCTCATTTGACAAGTATCTTAACTGTTTTAAGACTTGAAGTAAACAAATAATATATTTAAAATTTTCAGAGTATCTAAAAAATATGAATTAAACCTTTCCTGTCTTTAAATTCTAAAAAGCATCAAGTTCAGGAGAAATCAACAGGTTGTTTTCCAACTTTCTAAGAAAGCTGTCTAAATATATTATAAATAACGTAACTCAAAAAGGTATCATGACCCAGCTTATATACAGCCTACCAAGATGAGATGTTCATCACTGAGAACTAAAAATGCAAACCAGAATACTGCTTGTGGCTTACCTCTTTCTTCCAGAGTTACTGTACTTCAAGTACGTGTGAAAGGCACCTTGAGAACTAACAGTTACATCGTATACTTATATCCTTTCTAGCAGCTCTTCTCCAGTTGTGAGAAAAGAACCTGATGTGCCTGTGTTCTTTCCGAATTCCCTGCTGGCAGAGAGCACAAGCATGTGCTTACAGAGTGGACCCACAGAGGGTGCTAGTAACAACTCTGTAACATCAGAGGAACCAAAAATTGAGCAAGTAATGCAACAACCCTTGCCTCATCAAACATCAGATAACCAGAAAATATACCAGGATTTATTGGTAAGAAAATGTAAAGCATCTCTTCTCTTGTGAGATAGTTATTTAGTCTAGGATATACTAATCAAGCCTTTCCTACCTTTAAAACTGATTGGGACCTTGAAAAAATTTTCTGCAAATTAATGATATAATTTATTTCTTTTAGCTTTTCATAAATTACGATAACCTGAATTCAGTAATTTACTATAACTTTTCCAGTTGTCAGGTACTTACATAGCCAGGAAATAAAGCCTTATTTTAAAAATAGAAAAGTTGATATTAGGCCAAATTCAAACTGAAGTTAGTACCATAAAAAGCAAGCAAGAGTTTGCAGAAAGTTTGAACATTGGAAAGAAGTAGAATATTTGTGATAATACTTACTGATTTCGGTTTAGGTAAGCAGCATTTTATTGAATACGTAGCCTAGTCTATGAAAGTGAACTAAGTAAAATAGATAATATAAAAGATGAATATGGCAGTCTCTGCTTTTGAGAACCCAGGGGAAATAACACATGGATACCAGGAACAAACAGCTCTAGGGCAGGTGGAGAAGTGCTGTAAGCAAAGGCAGCACAGACCAAAAAGGGATAATTCTGGTTGGAGGAAATAGGTGTCTTGGAAAAGTTAGAATGTAAACTGGAACATAAAGGTCACAAAGCCCTGGCTGCCACTTTCATCCACATTGTAGACTTTGGAACATTTAATTTCTTCATTTAAAATTGAAGGCTAATTAAGCTTACTTCACAGGGCCATAAGATTTCCTCAATGAACACACATTATTTGCCTGCTAGGTCCGACCTAGACTGATGTGAGCAGCTGTGTGCTTAGGAAATGAAATGCGCTTTAATACCAGGAGGACAGAGATGGTATTCATTCTCACTCACAGTGAGAAAAGGAAGAAGTCAAATTCTGAAAGTAGCAAAGATCTACAAAATGTATAATTGAAACATTACCATTTTTAACATGAAAGCATAGTTTAAAACTTTTGTTTATAAAGAATTTACTTATAAGTCCTGAAAACACTGGAAAATGGTACTCAAGCAATTTTAAAACTGAAGGTCTTAAAATGAACAAGTTCTGAACATTCTTTTTTCTTTCTAAATCAGTACCGAAACTTTATTCACAGATATTGAGAATTATTTATTTTTTAATTAAGTTTACCAGGGTGGCATTGGTTAATAAGATTATGTAGGTTTTAAGTGTACATTCCTATAATATAGGATATGTATATTGCATTGTGTGCTCACCACCCATGAACAGATATTCTAAGTTTCCTCTAGGGTCTGATGAAATTATTCATTAGGATGGGCTGCTTTTATTAAAAAACCAATAGTACTTACAAATGTACTTACTTTAGAACTTGGGAAGATATTATTTTGCTTTTCTGTGGCCTTATGCTATTATTTCCTAAGATTGTTAATAGTGATTTTTCAAGTATGTCCTTTTTCTTTTCATCAGGGTCAAGTGAACCACCTATTAAATAACTCATCCAAAGAAACTGAGCAACCATCTACCAAAGCAGTAATTATCAGCCATGAACGCACCAGAACCCAAAATGTTTACCATGCAAAGAAAAAAAAACATGATTCGGGACTGGTGGACAAAGATTGTGTTCTTAATGCAACCCTGAAGCAACTAAGAAGCCTTGGAGTAAAAATTGATTCTCCCACTAAAGTAAAGAAAAATGCTCATAAAGTGGATCATGCCAGGTAATTTTAAAATTTGTTCTAAATGATGAATAAATTTTAGATGTATTGCAGCAGTCTCGTGAGAACAGGTATAAGCTTGTCATTCAGTTCAATTGATTTATCATTTATTCAGTGTCTGCTATATGTGTGATGAATAAGAAATCATCTCTACCTTTTAGATTCTTCATTTTAGTAGGAGAGAGGGTTATGTAAGTAATTACAGAGATATTGTGGGATGTCTCCTGGTTAAAGATGTCCATGAAATCTCTGGGTGTCCTGGGAAAAGAGAAATGAGCTTTTATTCATTTTGGTGTCTGGAAAGTCCTCGTGGAGGGATAATGTCTATACCAGTGATGGCGAACCTTTTGAGCTCGGCATGTCAGCATTTTGAAAAACCCTAACTTAACTCTGGTGCCGTGTCACATATAGAAATTTTTTGATATTTGCAACCATAGTAAAACAAAGACTTATATTTTTGATATTTATTTTATATATTTAAATGCCATTTAACAAAGAAAAATCAACCAAAAAAAATGAGTGTCATAGGTTCGCCATCAGTGGTCTATACCAGCATCCGGATAGTAGGCAGTTGTGCCATCGAAAAGGCAAGAGTATAGTCACATGAGGCTTACCAGTTCCAGCTTGTATGTTCTTCTGTTCAGATCCCGCTTCATCAAAGTTGACCTTAGCAAATACTTGTTTTTAAAGATGATAAAATCTGGAAATTATATTAAGGTTTGCATGTTTTCTGTTCGTTATTTTTGTTGCTGTAGTTTAGTTACAAAAGTAATAGTCTCATGATTTTAAAAAACATCAAATAATACACAAGAATATCAGATAAAATACAAAAGCCCCTACTCCCCAAACTTCTCAGACGCCTCCAACAAGATTATTTCTCTTGTTTGTTTTATATTCTTCTAGAAATATTCAAGTATATACAAATGGTGATGTGTGTTGTGATTTCGATTTTCTTGTTTAACATTTATAGCTTATTTTTATAGGCATATGCAGTTCTTTCTCATGCATTTAAACAGCTGCATAATATTCTGTGGGACCCATGTACTATAATATAGTGAACCCTAGTCCTCTATTAATGGCCTTTTAGTCTGAGTCTCTTATTTCTTATCTCAAGCAAAGCTTAGTGAAATCATTCTACAGGTACTTCTACAAGTATCATTGCAGGATAAATTCCTACATAAGTAGGATCAAAGGATATGTGCATGTGAGTTTTTGGTAGATGTTGCCATTGGCCACCAAAATAGTTGTACCAGTTTATATTCCTTCCAACAGTGTGGGAGAGTGAGGTAGCATTTGTGACTTAGAAGCTATATAACGTCTGTTAGAATGCACAGATCACCTGCTATCTATATAGAACCCTTACATTTTAGTATGGCTACCTTTAGGAAATAGTTTTTAGGTAATATATTTCTTCACAGTGGCCACCCTATTTTAATGTCTCTAGTGTGAAACATTGAAATTAACATATTTTAGTATATAATGAACTTACTGAATTAGAAGTTTATTTTTCAAATTATTTACATTAGTATTATCTATAGATATGTATTTTTCTGGTTGTGCATATTTTCTGATTTAACATGCAAATTGCGTATAATTTTAGTAAATAAGCAAAGAAAGTAGAAAAGGACTGTATATTCAGAAGATATCACTATAATACATCATAAAAGTATAATATCTAGATAAATTGGTAGTGTGTATTTCATCTTATTCATTCTCCAAAGTATTAAGTACCAAGAAGGTTAAGGAAGAATTCTTTATAAGGACCAGCAGAATTAAGCATGCTTTCCCATTGCTTGGTGATGAGATCGCTGGTTTCAGGGAATATTAACGATGAGAATGAAAATACCTGATAGTTACTTGGATTTTGTAGAGGTAAGGATGCACATAGTGGCTGGCACATATAAAATGGCTGAATTTCTTCATTGAATTATATGGAAAGTCATAGCTTATTCTTTGCCTAGAACAGTGGTTCTCAACCTTCCTAATGCTGCGACCCTTTAATGCAGTTCCTCATGTTGTCGTGATCCCCAACCATAAAATTATTTTCGTTGCTATCTCATAACTGTAATTTTGCTACTGTTATGAGTCATAATGTAAATATCTGATATGCAGGATGTATTTTCATTGTTACAAATTGAACATAATTAAAGCATAGTGATTAATCACAAAACAACATATAATTATATATGTGTTTTCCGATGGTCTTAGGCGACCCCTGTGAAAGGGTCGTTCGACCCCCAAAGGGGTCGCGACCCACAGGTTGAGAACTGCTGGCCTAGAATATACTGTTTACCACAACAAGTAGAACACAAAGGGCTCTAATTTTTAGGGAACAGAAAAACAGATAGCAAAAATACAAGTTGCTGAATACAGTATAATAACCAGTGGTTATAGAACCCCAGAAAGTAAGGCAGACCTGATCTCAGCTTGCCTGTTACTAGCTGCTCAACTTAAGGAAATTAGTTAAAAATCTCTATTCTTCAGTTTTCTCAACTGTAAAATAAATGTAATAATAGTACCTACTTCTTTTATTCATTTGGTAAATTATTGAGTACCTGCTACCAGGCACCAAGGGATACTATAATGAGGACAGCAATTTGTGGACTTTCCTGAGGAAGCTAGACAATAAATAAGAAATGTGAGTTAATAGATAGCCATAAGTGCTAAGGAGAAGACAGAAAAGTAGGGGAAGGGAAATGTGAGGTATTAGAGTGGACGATAAAGTTGAGATATTCAATATGGATGACCTCTCTGAGGAAGGATTTTGTGAGGGTTAAATAAGATAATGTTTAGCAGAGTGCCTGGCGCATAATAAGGCATCCATAAAAATTAGCAGCTATTATTGTATATATGATATAAAGGGAAAGGCAAGTCAATTAGTTAACATTAACGAGATAACACTAGCCAAAGTGAGTTGAAGGTTATATCTAATGAAAGTCAGTGTGTAGCCGAAACCGGTTTGGCTCGGTGGATAGAGCGTTGGCCTGCGGACTGGAGGGTCCCAGGTTCGATTCCGGTCGGGGGCATGTACCTGGGTTGCGGGCGCATCCCCAGTGGGAGATGTGCAGGAGGCGGCTGATCGATGTTTCTCTCTCCTCAATGTTTCTAACTCTCTATCCCTCTCCCTTCCTCTCTGTAAAAAATCAATAAAATATATATCCAAACACTGATTGATGTTTATTTATTACACATAGAATCTCTTCAACTATGAAAAATTTAATATTCTTAATTATTTACTAGAGCTTGTTATGTTATATTATCAAATACGTTTTCTATTTTATTTATGTATTGTTTTATACTTGACCAATATTTACTTTACCAATGACTTTTACATTTGGGGGTCTGTATTTTTTCTTAAAACCATGACTGATGTTTAAATTTAGGAAAATTAATTTGTGTTTTGTGTTTCACTTTCAGTCTGAGAATCATGGATTACCTTCTAGGTTATCGTATTTATCCCTTGAATATATCTGGGTCATCAAAACTTAGGTGTTTGAGCATTCAGATAAAAAAGCACCATAATCCTTAGAGCTGAAGACCTTTTGTTACTTAGAATGGAATACATTTAGAATAACACTATTTGGTATTCAAAATAAGATAAAATGATGGCCTACTCCATTTTGTCTTTCAGTGTGTTGGCATGCATCAGCCCTGAAGCAGTGATCTCTGGATTGAACTACATGTCGTTTGCTAATGTTGGCATGAGTGGCTTAAGCCCTAACAGTGTGGATTTGAGCATGGAGGCAAATGCTATAGCTCTGAAGTATTTAAATGAAAATCAGCTGTCACAACTGTCTGTCACTCGATCAAATCAAAATAACTGTGACTCATCCTTTAGCTTTCTGCATATTAATACAGACAGAAGCACAGTGGGGCTTAGTTTAATTTCACCAAACAACATGTCTTTTGCAACCAAAAAATATATGAAGAGATATGGACTTATACAAAGCAGTGACAATAGTGAAGATGAAGAGGAACCTTCAAAGAACACAGATAACAAGAGTGAACATTTATTGAATCAGAATCCCACATGCATACCTGAGCAACTGGATTGTCAGAAGGAGCCTTTTAGGAATGCCTGTGAAATAATTAATTGTAATAACTGTGAATCCTTGGGCACCCCCACAGATATGCCAGTATTGAGAAATATTACAAATGAAGTTGTTCAGCCAAAAGCAGCACAGCAGTTGAATGAAAACCCAGCTTTTTTATTAAAGAACCTTAAATCAAGTCCTACAGTGAATCTCCGAACTGGAAAAGCAGAGTTTACCCAACATCCTGAGAAAGAAAATGAAAGGGACACGCCATTTTTTCCTGAAAGTTTGAAACCTTCTGAAACTTTAAAGCAAATGAATAGTATGGATTCTGTAGGCACCTTCTTAGATGTTAAGCGTCTCAGACAGTTGCCAAAATTATTTTAAACTTTTTAACTCCCTGCCCTGATATGAGGATTAGGTGTCTTCTGAAGATACTTAGAGAAGCCAGAACCCTTTGGTAGTTTGGGGATTCCTAATTAAACATGGGGCATCCTGTTGTTTTTTTATAACAGCTGATTGCAAAGAGCTGTACAAGTGACCTGATTGTAAGATGGCTGGCTGGTAAGAGGGCTAAGTTCTCTGTGTTAGAGAGCTTTCAGTGTCACTGAAACCTTTTTTTAAAAAAACCCCTAAGATTAGTTGTTTCAACAAATTTAGGTAAACAGACACCATCCAACTCTGGATCCTAACTGCTCTTTATACTATACATTTTGAAAAGTAAGTCTGTTTTCCTAGCATGTTGCTTCTCTACATCTGCCCAGTATCACCTAAAAGAACATAAAATAAAGTTATCATGACCCTGACTAAATTAGCTAGATTAATCCTTACTAAATTTAAGGGGAAGTTTTGTAAAATAATTTAAGATCTTTTTATTCTAGGAGTGTATATATCCTCTTAAGATCCCTATTTGTTAAATCCTGTGGAAGTAAAAGTTTTGCTATATGGTGGGTTATATATTACCTATCGCAGAATAAGAATTACTGGGTATGAGTGTTTTATAAACTTTGTGAGTTTTTCAAATGTTTTAATAGAACTAAAATACCTATTAAATGTAATAAAAATGTCTAGATTGATTGTACTCCTTTGTTCTCTGCTATAGCATATCCTTCTCCACTTTAAAAAAAAGAAAAACTTTTAGTCCCAGAAAGTTACAAAAATAGTAAAGAGTATACACTTCACCCAGCAACCCCCAAAGATAATATCTTACATATCCATGTAAATGATTAAAATCAAGAAATTGACATTGGGTATAATATTAATAATTAAAACAGACCTTCCAGGTTTCACAAGTTTCTACATGCACTCATTAACTATACCATTATCACATTAGCTCTATGAAATTTTGTCATCACAATCACCATAAAGAAAGGACTGTTCCATTACCCCAAAGAAACTAATTGTACCCTCCTGCCAACCCTGACCTTAACAACCAATGGCCTATTCTCCATCACTGGAATTTTGTCATTTTGAGAATATAAATGGAATCATAGTATGTAACTTTGAAATTGGTTTTCACGCAGCATAATGTCCTTGAGATCTATCCAAGTTGTTGAATGTATCAATAGTTGCTTCCCTTCTCCCCTCATCTTAAATATTAAGTTTTAAATTGTTATTTCTAGATATAAATGAAAAAATCTTGATTCATTTGAGAAATAAAGCTCTTCTGCTGAAGTTAAATGAAGATACTGCCTTATACTAGTATCTAAGCTTGATGTATAAGTTGGAAAGATACAGACTTTGGATTTCTAAATACTTTCCAACCCAGCTGGGGCTTTCTGAGATAATAATCTGATATTTTATAGTTAGCAAGCCCAAGTATAGCAACATGAGAGCGCTCTGCTGTTCCCCACTGGAGCCAGGGACCCATTTGTGCATCTTTTCCTTCAGTGTTGCTCTTTCAGGTTAAAAGTAAGATGAGTAAATAGCAATGATGATTGTGTTTCCCTTTGTTTCCATAGGCATTGTTTGAAGCTTTAGCTATTTTAATAAGTAGCATGAAAGTCCACCTATGGACTTCATTGGAGTAAAAATTAAAAAAAAATTTTTTAAATCTTTTTCTTGATCTCAGGAAGGGAGAGAGAGACAGTAACATCAATGATGAGAATCATTGGCTGCCTCCTACATGCTTGCCCCTCACTGGGGACCTAGCCCACAACCCAGAAATCAGACCATGACCTGGTTCATAGTTCGACGCTCAACCACGGAGCCATGCCAGTCGGGCATTGGAGTAAAATTTTAATGGAATTGTCAATGCCACACTTTAACAGAGCACTATGTGCTCTGTAACTTTAGCCCTCAGTGTTTCACCTAAGAGAGTGTAGGTACAATTTATATTGCACATTAATGAACAAAAAACTAGGGGATGTTACTGAATTAACTGACAACCTCATTAACAATACCATTATCACTGGGAACCCACACCAAATAAGAAGCCCTCTATCTGGACAATAAAAACTGAACCTGAGGCTTGTTAGGCAAAATCAAATTCCATCACCACATCTAATTTAAGGCCTCTGGTAGGATGCTTAAGCAGTTTGGAGAATGATTTTAGACTGCAGATTAATTCATTCAAAACATGTCTACTAAATGCATTTCCAGAGAAGAGGGACCATCACTGAAGCCTTACTACAGAAAGTTCTCTAAGAAGAGTGTTTTACTATGGTAGGTTACTTGGCAAGCTATTGCTATGATAGCATTTAGGCATCTTTGGAAAAAGCATTAGTACTGAGAAAATTGGATTAAAAGACTTGAGATGATTGTCTCTCAAATGATATTTCTTTGAATTTTTTTCATTTATCCAGTCCCCAGCATGCTGCTTATAGATATGGGTGTGCTACTTCAAATGAAATAAGGAAACAGTGGAATTTCTGCATCCAGAAGCATACCCACTAGTTTGGGTCCTGGCCAAATGGCCTACCCCCCGCCCTCCATCCCCACACACACATACCAAGTGTCCGCTAACTCAACCTCTGAGCCCCTTGGTGGCTAACTGCTCCATGGTCATTTGTCCTTCGCCTTGCCCTGCAGAAGTGGATGTAGACATGTTAGACATGAGCCTTGTCCTTTGCCAGCTGTGAAGACTAGGGAAAACAGATACACCCTGAAAGCAGTCACACAACAGTATATGATGAAAAGACAAAATGAGTGATCCAGACAAAGCCACAGCAGTGTAATCATGATAGCTTCCACCTTTTTAGAACTCACTGTGCAGAGTACTTAATATGTGTTAGTTCATTTAAGTCCCTGCTGACCCCAACTGGTGATTGTCATCCTCATGGATGGGGAACAGCCTTAGGGAAGTAACTTATCCAAGTAAGTTGCTAGGAGAGACTCACACTCAAGTATAACTCCAGAGCTCAAGTTCTTATTAAGCCACTGGGAAAACAGCTTCTCTGAGGCCTGAGGAATTCAGGAAGAGCTTCCTACAAAAAAAAACAAAAAAACCCCACAAAACACAAAAACAGATGATTTTGAGCATTACAGTCAATGCTGTCTTCAAATATACACTCCTCCACACTGCCCTGCCATATTTCCCCCTAAGAAGGCGTCCCCTTGCCCTTTAGCCATGACCAGAAATGACTATTTTTTTTTTTACCCAAGAGCCCTGAAGGAGGCCACCCCAGCTATGTTATGTTAATATTAAAGGATTCATTTCAATGATTTTCATCATGGTAACCTCCTTAAGTCTACTGTTAGGGCTCCAGGAAATTGGAGGAACAAAAGATTTTTCTGTGCCCTTGTTTTCTAGACATTATTCATAACCTTTGTTAGCCTCCTAGATGAGAGAGGCCTTTGTGGCTGCAAAATAAATTCCATGATAATGTCTTAGGTTGATAGACTATTTCACATATTTTTCAAAGTGCGCTTTCCCACATACTCCCTCTTATTAGTACTTACAGAACCGGACTAAAATATATATGGCAGTATCATTAACCCCTTTTTTTCAGATGATAAGACAAGGTATAACTGGACCAGGCCACACACTTATAGTTAACAATCTAGTGTCCTTCCATAGCATCTAGCCCAGCAGCAGCCATTCCCTCCGCGCTTCCGATCCCCATCAGCACCATTTTCACTCCTAGTCATTCCACGGGTATCTAATGTTGGTTCTGCTGGGCACTGAGCGAGGTGCTGAGCATAAGGTGATGAACAAGACAAATTTGCCCTGTAGGAACTCTATCTAATGGAGCCAGACATGCAAACATTAGCAATGCTGAGAGGTCGGTGCTCCTATATGAAATGGGAGAATAGATGAAGAGAAGCTTGGAGGAGGGTTATTCTGACAATGCTGGAATTTTCCAGAATCTTGCAGGAACTAGAGGGAAGAGAAGGGAAAGAAGTGACAGTTCTAATAGAGGGAATAGCTTGTTGGAAAGCATGGAGATATGAATAGGTACAGCATTGGAGGAGGGGGTTGGGGACAGGAAACCAAAGATAGGTAAAGGGATAAAATATACAAGTAGAAAGAACACTGAATTAGAAGTCAGCAACAAGTGGATTCTTCACGTTGCTCTGCCCCAAGTTCTGTGACATTGGGCAAGTCACCTCATATCACTCGGCTTCAGTTTCCCAATTTTTTAGGTGAAGGGGTTAGCCATGTGTCTCTGACATGCTGTGATTATATAAACAACGATTCAGAAACAGGGTATGAGGAGTGTTTTACAAGTCCGGAGGAGGGGAAGGCTTCCATAAAAGATCATTAGAGTTGGGCCTCCATAGGTATAGATGAGGAAAAGGAGATTTTCCTACTTTTTACAATGCTTAATGCATTTCACAATTTAAAAAGAAAAAGAGAGTTCCCTTTTCCCCACCAAAATGTTGATTAATAATATCTGTTCCAAGGGATACCAAGACGCCTTTTTCCAGCTCTGAATTACACATTCCCTGTTTTTAAGGAGTTCAAAGTACAGTGTGAAAAAACATCAAACCCATGGAAAGGGGGTTTAGGGTTTGGAAGCCTGGGTGATGTTCCTTATCTCCTCTCTGCTTCCCAAACCGGAACTGTCTGGGTCACCGAGAACATCCTCAGAGGAAATCCTGTTTTCCCACTTCCTGGTCAGAGACTGAACTCCAGGAAAAGGAGAGATTAGGGGAGAGCCCTGTGTCCTGTCTCTTCACGGGAGGTCTGGGACCAGGAGGGCAAGAGGGACTAATTAAAAACAGAATGGAAACAATGACGTAGGGCATCCAAGCTGCAGAGCTCTCAGAAATCACTTGGGTCCTCATTGTACGAATGAGGACGCTGGGGCCCAAAGAAGAGAAGGGACTGTTCAAGTTCACACAGCTTAGTAAGCACAGAGCTGGGACTGGAACTCAGGACACTAGCCTCCCAGCATACCATAACATGCCACGGCATTTGAGTCAGTAAGTTAGATATCAAGCAACCAAACCTCGGCCACCCCTGCTACCCTTGATACCATAAAGGAAAGAAAGGGCGCGCGCACACACACACACACACACACACACACACACACACACACACACACTTCTTGCTTTGCTCACATTTCTCCCTTTGCCTTCAAACCCTCCATAGGTTCAAAGCCTTGTGTACCCTTCAAAACCTAGCACTTTTGTTAACTTACTTATTCCTCACAACAACTGAGGTGAATTAAATTTTCCCAAGATCACACAGCCAACATGAAGAACCAGGATTCAAACTCTGGCAGCCTCACTCCAGAGCTCTTGCTCTTAGCCTGATCATTAGGTTGGGAGTATGGAGACTCAGGGGTAAAGTGATGTGCCCAAGGTCACACAGGTGAAGTCAGGATTTGAACTCAGGTCTGTCTGACCTCAAATCCCATGTTCTCTTCTCCTCCTTTCTCTCCTCCTCTTTCTCTCTCAAGGGCAGAGGGCTGAGGTAAGTATGTGTTTCACTTCCCTAAAGCCCAATATCCCTACCTTGGGAAAGTGATACCAGGTCATAGATACTGGCTGGTTGGGAGGGAAGCAGGTACATGAACCAAAACTGAGTCCATTCCTGGTGAGTGATTGCTCCAAATTTCCAGAATCACCCTAGAGCAGTGATGGCGAACCTTTTGAGCTCGGTGTGTCAACATTTTGAAAAACCCTAATTTAACTCTGGTGCCGTGCCACATATAGAAATTTTTTGATATTTGCAACCATAGTAAAACAAAGATTTATATTTTTGATATTTATTTTATATATTTAAATGCCATTTAACAAAGAAAAATCAACCAAAAAAATGAGTTCGCGTGTCACCTCTGATACGCGTGTCATAGGTTCGCCATCACTGCCCTAGAGGGACCTGCTCTGTAACTCTCCAAGCCCCCTGCCTGTGTTCCCCTCCCCACCCAGCACAGAGAGTATCTGTGAAAATAGGGAGAGTCCACCGCCCTCACCCCAATCAAGGCCTGCGTGTCTTCACAGCTTGTATGATCCTGGAACCATTCCTCTCTCTGACAGGGGCCTTAAGGATGCACTTACACGTTCCCTGTGGCTGGCTTTTAGGAACAGGAAGGTTTGCCAGTTCCACTTCCTCTAAGTTCATGGCCCAGATGCCTGCTGGATGGTGTCTCTCTCCCTCAATTTCTTTCTCCAGGTTCGTCTCTGTCACTCTTATTCAACATACATTTTAGTGTTCCTCCTCTGTCTGTGCGATAAGCCGGGCCCTTCAAGGGGCTTGGTTGGGTACACAAGCACCCAGATACGTATGGTCAGCACCATGTTGGAAGGATGTTTAGTAGACACAAGAGGAGGAACTAGAGGCAAAACTTCTTTTCTGCTGGAAGTTTTCCATACTCTTGTCTTTTCCATAATGTTTTTTAAAAATTTTATTTTCTTTATTGATTAAGGTATTATATATATGTCCTTATCCCCCCATTGCCCCCTACCCCCTCCACTCAGTGGTACATCTACACAATGGAATACTACGCTGCGGTAAAAAAGAAGGAATTCTTACCATTTGCAACAGCATGGATGGAACTGGAGAGCATTATGCTAAGCAAAATAAGCCAGTCGGAGAAAGATAAATATCACATGATGCATAACGTTTTCTAGATTATTCTGTATTTTTGCATGTATTCGTAGTCTGGTTCTTTTATATGGCTGGGTAGTATTCTATTGCATGAATGAACCACAATTTGTTTATCCACTCACCTGTGGCTGAGCATTTGGATTATTTCTAGTTTTTAGCTACTATGAATGAAGCTGCTATGAATATTTGTGTACAAGAGTTCTTGTAGGTATATATTTTTCAATTCTCCCAATTAAGTGTGTGTTTATAAATTGTTTGTTGACAAGGAACTGCCGAAGGGTTCTTCCAAGTGGTTGAGTCAGTTTTGCATTCTGTTCAACGATGTAAGAGACTTCCAGTTGCTCCACATCCTCACCGATGCTTGGTACATCAGCCTTTTGTGGCACAGTTATCACAGTTTTTAGTTGCATTTCCTAATGCAAGTTTGCACATCTTTCCATGAGATTTTCGGGTATTTGTTTATCTCCTATAGAGTCACTGGCTGTTCTCCACAAGTCGCACAACCTGTCTGTGCTTCAGTTGGTACCTATGAAATGGAGCCCCTGCTTCACGGGTTGTTGTCAGGATCCACTGAAGTAATCTTTAGGAAGTGGTTAGGTCAGTGCCGGGCACCTCGCACTGCCATATAAATGCACCCATTGGAAATTAGCCTGGCTGCCCACCAGGGCACACACGGCACATCTCTCAGAGGACAAGCTCAGGGGAGATTCGCTGGAACCCAGAGTCAGGGGCGGGGAGGGCAGAACCACTCCAAAGCCTAGAATTTGGAGTTGAGGGAGAACTCAGCCTTGGGCAGAGGTTGAGGGGGTGGGGGGAGGGCGGTGGGGGGAACAGGTCAGAGAGGGGACAATGTCTCAGGCCCAAATCTTGGCTGGGCTGTTCTCTCCAGGCTGCTCAGCTCCAGGACCAGACTCCAGACCAACCAGTCTGGGTCCCAACGTCCCCTCCGCCTTGACACCCCAACCGAGGAGCTCCCGGGTTTCCTGCCTGACAAGGCCCCCCGCTCGGGGCTGGCGGAGGAGGGCTGGCATTTCCTGGCGGGGCCACAAGCGGCTTCACCCGCTCCTGGACGCTGGGACCACGCGCTGACCGACAGGCACCAGATGCTATTTCGGGCGGCGCCCAGCTCAGCTCACAGTTTCCGTTTTTCCACTGACGGGTCGGGTCGGAAACGGGGGAGGAGGAGGTGCAGACGTCACCAGCCCTCAGCCCCCAGCCCCAGGCGGGAGGTGGTGGGGCCTGGAGGACAGGTTGGGACCAGCCAGCAGACTGGAATGGGGTGGGGGGGAGCAGGGGGTGGGGAGCGGGGGATGTCTGGGGCAGGGCTGACAAAAGGCTTGCCTCCCTGTTTCTTCTTTACAACTCTCTCCGACACGTCATTGCCCCCTAAGTCAAGACATCAGCCTGTTGGTGCCTCAAAGGCAACCAAACTCAAGGAATTCAAAACCAAATGCAGAATCTTTCCCTGCGTCTCTGAGCCTCCAGGGAAGAAGAACCAAAAACCCCGAGGGTTCCTGGATTTCTCCTTCCTCCTCACCCTCCAAATTTTTACAAACCCGGTTTTGTATCCTACATACATGTCATCTTCACCTGCCTTTTGCCATCTCTTCTGCCAGCATCCCAGTCCACATACCTTGGACCAGGACATAGGCCTCAGAACCTGTCTTTCCATATCCTTCCCACCCACACGCACCTCTTCTCCACCTTGCAGTCAAAGACATTCTAGAAACGCAAATCTCCTCATAGGACCCTACACCTACCCTCAAACCAAATAAACAAAAGGGTTCTCTGAAAATCCTTTGGATTGTCCATAGGCTCGGTCAAGCCACCAGACTATTTTCTGTTCCTTTCATGAACCTGAGCCCTTCTGCTTTGGCCCTTGACCCACTTGGAAGGCTCTTGATGCTCACTCTTCCACTCACCCTTCAGATCCCACTCTTAGATCTGAGTCCAGGCATCATTTCTCAGGGAAGCATTCCCTGGCTGGGCTCTCTGATATGGGAATGGCCAGCCCCCTTTTTATAGGGGCTCAGAGACATGAAATGACTTGCCCAGTGGTGCCACAGCTCAAGTGTAGCAGAACTGGGCTTTGAACTTGGGTGTAGTGCAGGTTGTGGGGCTGATGGATCAATATTTTGCTTCTCTCTCTCTCTCTCTCTCTCTCTCTCTCTCTCTCTCTCTCTCCATCCTTCCCTCTCCCTCACCCTCTCTCTCAAAATAAGAAAATCAGTAATACCATGCCACCCTGATTTCCACCAGAGAGCACAGAGGAACATGGGGACTGACAGGCTGCACCGAATTAACTGTATCTTCACGGAGAGCTGTCCCGATGGCCAAGGAGGAGACAGGACTCACTGCAGTCACACTCTGGGCTTAGTCCTTTGACTGGGATTCAGGCTGTGACCAGGCTAAGGGCTTTTCCCTAGTTCTCAGGTCCCAAAAGGAGCTCAAAACCAGGGGATCTGGAAGGACAAAGCAGCCTGCTCCTAGGGGATTGAGCTGTGGACTGTAAGCTTCAGCCAAGCCACATCTCTCCATGTTTAATTTCTTTCCCTGTATTAAGAGCCCAACCCCCCATACAAGTGTATATATGTTATCCTGGGCTCTGGGATGGGTGAGATTTCATAGATGACTGTCCTCAGCACCACCACCTTTCAGAGATCATTTTATTTAATCCTCACAACTGGGTGAGGTAGGTATTATTTTTCCATTTCACAGATGAAGAAACGGAGGTTCAGGGCTAAGTAACCTGTAAGACTTGAACCTCTGCTATTTCACTCCACTCTAAAAGAACGAACCCGGACACCTTCCATGGGCTAAGCCCCAGTTGCCCATGTCTCCTGGAACCCAGATTTCTACCCCCCAGAACAGATTTCATTCCCTCTAAGGAGCTGAGCCCAGATTCCTGCTCCAAGCCCGGGCTCTAGCTGCCCCCTTTCACCAGCTGGGCTCCAGAGAAGATTTGGGGCTAAATTTGCTTCAAACCCACGCTCCACCACTCACTGAATATGCAACACTGGGAAATTTTCTTGTATTCTCTGTGCCTTGGTTTTCTTGTTTGTAAATTGAGGATCATAATAGTCCCCACCCTCTTAGGATTGTTTATGAAAACTAAATGAGTTAATATTTGTAGAGTGCTTAGCAAGATTAAAATGTTTAAAAATATTGTGAGAGGAGGGATGTTCCTGGGCTCTGGGCTCCTCCTGAAACAGTAGAATGGACATTTTAATCTCTCCACTGACACCAGTTCTGCCTCCATACACCCCCTGTCGTGAGCCCAGTAGGGGACATTCCAGGCAAGCGGCTCCATTTTAGAGCAGAGAAGAGTCAGGGCTGAATAGGACACTGGAGAAATAATAAACCGAGTTGCAGGGAAGGGTTGGGCGTGATGGTTTTGGCGTCCTGGTCTTCCGAGGCAGGGACAGGGTGCTGGGATGGGAGTCGCTGGAGAAAGGTGCCTGGGAGGCCGTGCAGGGACTGAGGTGGTGGGGGAAGCCCGTGTTTCCCAAGAGGCCTCAGGATCAGAAATGGGGCTGGGCCCGGCGGGTCCTAGACAGCGCGCCCGACTCGCGGCGCAGCGCATTCCGGAGCCGGAGCCCGTCCCAGCTACACCAACCAGTCCCCATTCCCTCCAGCGAAATTGGCAAATTAAAATGAATCATTTGGCCCATAATGGCCGAGGCGCTTATCGAGGGCGAGCGGACCCGCGGCAACGCCTTATCTCCGCGGCGCACACGGCCCCGGCGCGCCTGGGCCCATGCTAACGAGGCCTGGGACGTGAGCAGGATTAGAGC
>NW_006283135.1:827183-830633 GCF_000327345.1 Myotis davidii
TGCAAAACGTGCATTCTAGCCTTTTTCTAGGGGGACAGCAACCTGCAGCCTCCCAAGGAATTCCCCAGCATTTTCCTCCTTCTTCCCCCGACTCGTAGAAGAGCTCTCCGCTCCTGGTCCCTCGGTTTCTTTCGAGGGGGAGGGGGGCATTTTCCACGGACGCTGTCGCGCCTGCCGCCGCCGCCCCTCCCGCCTTGGAGGCTCTCTTCCTTCCTTCCCCTTTCTCCTTACGCAATATACAGCAATGCGCGAGGCGGTGGTTGGTTTCCATTTCTTCTTCGCGGTTGTGTGCATGCGGTGGGATTGTGAGAGTGCGCGTGTGAGCGCTGGGCAGTGTGGGCTTCTTCCCCGTGTGGCCTTCTCGGCGATCGGTGGTGGGGTCCGAGTGGGATGGTGGCTGCGCTGTCTGGGTGTGTGTAGATTTGGGTTCTTCGCGGTCCCTCTGCGTTTTCAGCGGTATCTGTAATGGTTAGCTTGCCTCCTCAACTGGAGTCTGGTTCTGTGTGTGGGTTGTGTGGCTCTGGCGATAGTGTCTGGACCGGTTCGGTGTTGTGTTCGGCATGTGTGATCGCGACTAAGTGGGGCTGCGTGTCCCTGGGCGATTGCGTTGGGCCGATTTCGTTGTGTCAGGCTGGACAATGCGCGGGCCTGACCACGTCGGTGTGTGGGGCAGAGTGGCGTTGTGTTTCCTCTGCTCCCCTTCTGTGGGGCTGGACCGTGTGTGGCCCTGTCGCCTGGATTGTGTGCTGTGTGCTGTGTCCTGCAGGAGTGCGTTTGCATATCGCTGGCAGGTAGCGGGAAAGGCGAGTGAGAGACGGAGGCGCACGTTGAGGAGGTGGCGCGGGGATGCGGGGAGGGATTTCACATTTTATTCCAAAGGATGTGTTCGGAAGCCACCGATGGCTTCGATGGGCAGACGGAGCTGCTCTGTCCGGAGGCCGGTCCGTGCCCTGGCGTTTCAGGGATCTGCTGATGAGCCGGAGGCTCTTCCAGCCTGGAGCCCTGGGCTCGGGCTCCAGCCGCACTCGCATTCGGGCTTTGTCCATTTCTGGTCAGTTCCTGCGGTCACGGCTGCTGGACGCTACGCGAGAGGCCGGGAAAAGGCAATGGGCACATTCCCCAGGCCCGGCGCCTCGGGTGGGGACCCTCGGGATCATCTCCAAGGAACATTTCCTTCCCATCCCTTCCCTGGTGAGCGACATTCCCGCGTGGGTCGGGTGCCCGTCGCATCGGTGTCCGGGTCTGGGCTCCGAGGGACGGAGTCAGTGCTGCCCTAGCTCCGGAAGAAATGGTTTTGTTTTGCCAGTTATTGTGGGTTCTAACGTCACCATCACCATCTTATTTTAATTAAAATAATGGTTCAGGAGCGAAGCGGCTTTTTTTTTCTAGTTTCTTTGGATCTATAACAAAGCCCCGCGGCTTCGCCCAGCAGCCTTCTGGCCTTTCAAGCTGCTGGGTGTAGGGCAGGGAGGGAAAATGGAGAGGGACAAACACAGAAGCTGGATCTACAGCAAACATCAACCTCGCCCTAAGACACCGGGAATGGGTGGGCTCCCCCGGCCTCCCCCGCCCCCATGTGCATTAGAAGAGGAGAAAGAGAATCGCCCACAGTGGATTGAAACCGCAGGGAAGAATTGCTCCTATATTTCCACCAAAGTCGGGGCAAAAAAGAAAAAAAAAGGAGGCCTTTGCAATGAATCCGAAACTTCCATGAGTGCTCATAAACTGGGTGATTTAGGCAAAATAAATTAAACAAAACCCTTTGGGGGGAGGAGCGAACTAAATCTGCTGCTACACCCTGGGAAGCAGCAATGGATTTGTTTTTAACCCTCCCTCCCCTCTTGTTTACTGCTGCGAGGAATTATTAGAATTCTCCCCTTCTCTTGCGGCTCTGAATACAGAAAAATCGAAATTCGTTGTGTAGGGATGGTTGAGGGGAGGTGGCGTTTATGTCTTTTCTTTTTTAAAAATTAAATTTATTGGGGTGACATTGGTTAATAAAACCATATAGGTTTCAAGTGTCACAATAAAGCATCATCTGCATAGAGTACCTGGCGCTCATCGCCCAAAATAGTCTTTTTGTCTCCATTTTCTCTTTTCTTTTCTTCCCCCGCTTTCTTTCTTGATTTCTTTCTTTCTTTCTTCCTTGATTTCTTTCTTGGGTTCTTTCTTTTTTCCTTGATTTTTCTTTTTCTTGATTTTCTTCCTTCCTTCCTTCTTTCCTTCCTTCCTTCCTCCCTTCCTTCCTTCCTTCCTTCCTTCCTTCCTTCCTTCCTTCCTTCGAAGAAAAGGGTCCTGGATAGAGCAAATACCCCCACCCCCATTCCTCTTGGGTCCCCGCGGTTCCAACTCCATTCAGGCAGGAAAAGTCTTTGAATTGGGTTCTGGTTTCGTTTTGGGCTGGAGGTAGGCAGGTGGGGGTCATGGAGAGAATGGGGCCCAGAGGTTCTGCCCCATGGACCAGGGCTCTGAAAACGGGATTCCCTTTTTCCAATACACATGCCCCCCTACCCCCCACTCCCAGGCCATGCTGCAGACCGCCGCAGCTCCCCCTGACCCGGTTCCCCAGCCAACCGCGTAGACGCGTCAGTGCTTCGCACACGCACTGGCTCACACTGAGCCAGACGCCCAGGCCGGAGGGTCCGAAATGCTGGGGCGGCCTGCGGCGGGCTGTTGTTGTGCTTGGGCTCCATCGTTATCCCTGATTGGTCAGGTGCGGGTTCTTCTTTATGGGGCGGGGGAGGCTTCGAGCACCTGCAGATGCGGGGCGGGACGCAGCTCGCGATTCCCTGGGCTGGCGAGGACGTGAGGTAATTCCCAGCCATTGACCCCCATTTCTCTCTCGCCCTCCCTCTCGCCCTCCCTCTTTCTCTCCACCCCCATCTTTCCTGGAAACTCGATTTGGGCGCGGCAGACCGCCCGGCACCACACCGCGGCCTAACTGCCGGTCTCCGGGCGAGAGCGGGGCAAGCAGACACCCCCGCCCGCGACTCGCACCCGGCCTCCCGCCCCTCTCCCGCGGAGGAGTGGACAGCCTAATCAGAGGAGCCGGTCTCCCTAAATATGCTCCAGGTGAGTTTGCGGGGGACGCTGCCTGTGGAAATGGTGACCAGGAAGGCCTCGGGTTCCGGCCCGGGTGGGGGAGTCCGGGACGGAGGACGGTCCAGGCTCCGATGGAGGGAGAAGGGGAGGACGGGCCCAGCGGCGGGATCCGCGACCTGCCTCCTCCGCGGACTGGCCTCCGGGCCTCGGAAGGTTCCAGAGGCCCTTCCTTGTTCGACCCTCAGCAAAAACAGCTCGTTTTTTGTTTGTTTGTTTTCACAACTAGTTAAGCAGAACCACAGTCCCCAGGCTGCTACCATCGGTTCTGTGGACGTGCCCCCGGC
This sequence comes from Myotis davidii, assembly GCF_000327345.1. Lineage (NCBI taxonomy): Eukaryota > Metazoa > Chordata > Mammalia > Chiroptera > Vespertilionidae > Myotis > Myotis davidii. Next base: position 830,570 of record NW_006283135.1, read on the forward strand.
TCCTAACCGTGGGGCGGCTGGATCCCTAGGTCCGGGGGCGCGGGCTGCCTGTGCCCCCAGATCC
>NW_006283135.1:830782-833686 GCF_000327345.1 Myotis davidii
CTCCTGCGAGCTTGGGGCTCCCCCAGGGGGTCAGGCGGGTGTGGGTGCAGTGGGAGGACTGGAAGGCCGGTCTCCCGGCGGTGGCCTCGGACGCCGCAGAGGCTCTTTTATACAGCAGTTCTCCGTATGGGGAATGGGGAGTTGCCTGAGACCCGGCGCCTCCCCTCCACCTCCCACACCCAATTCCAGGAGCGCCCCAGACCCCCTGACTTGTTCAGGTGCAAGGACACCTTATGGCGGTTGGCAGCTGGAGATGAAAACCCGGGGTTGGGTGCTGCGAGCTGGGTCTTGGTTGCACAAAGACAGATGCATTGTAATGGTTGAATTCGCTAGTGCCATTCCGTTTGAAACCTTCTCCCCCTTCCTTCATCCTCCCCAAATAAAAACAAATAAATGAAAATCAAGGGGCTTTCTCTTTAGTAATCTTAAACGAAGCCAAGTCATGGGGTCTAGTAGCTGAAAACGGACAACCAAAGTTGCGTGTGAGGCCTCCTGTGGCATCTTCTGGAGCATAGACCCCCAGCCTGGATGATACCAGTTGCAGAAGTGTCCCGTGGATTTTCCTGAGATCCCGGGGAGGGCGGGGAGGGGTCCGCCAACGACCCTGGGGACCAATCATAGGTTTCCCACAGGGAACCTGGGAGATACAGATATTTCTAGGCATCTGGAGAGGGCATTTGGGGCAGGGTCAACTCATCTGGAATATGGACTCTCCTCACTCCTCTGGGATTCACTCCTACGATGAGCAGGGGAGCCTGGGATTAATCAGAGGGTATAAATGTGTCACAGGAGAGCCTGAGCTCAGTCCTGCGATTGCGCTGGGCATCACTTGTCACTGGGTTAGACACTGGGGCTGAAGCACGTGTCACTGGGCGCATCACGCATTGGGACAGTAAGGTGGGGAGCCGGCACCTGGGGGCTTGTGTATTGTGTCACGGAATGGTCATTTCTGGTGCATTTCACTGCTGCAGGGGAGCCAGGAGGACCTACAGCTATACCTTGGGTACCTTTTTAATGGCCGGTGTTGTGGTGGTTCCATTCTGTGGATATAGATCTATTGTTTCCACCATGATCGTCAACTCGCTTCCCGTGAAGCCTTGTGGACCCACTGCGTTTGCAGCTGGTCTCAGGGAAATTTGTTGTTTCTGGGACAGGCTTCGGGGCTGGCAGACCCAGGGAAGGAGTGCAATCTGAATGGCGATTCTCCACTGGGGTGTGTGTGTGCGTGTGTGTGTGTGTGTCTGGTGGCAATTGAGCTGATCTTCGGAGGAGGTTTCAAAAAGTCAGGTGGGTGGGGGGTGGGGGAAGGATTGTGGCCAGGTCCACTCCGGTCTTGAGCAGTGCAGTGACAAAATGGAAGCTCAGTAGCTGCTGTAAATGATGAGATGGACTCTGCTCGGGGCTGAATTGGAGTTTGGGGTATTTATTTTCTGCTATAAAATACCCCAATTATATAGTTCTGAGAACAAAAATCTTACTTTGAACATCTTATGAAGCCTGTCGAGTTGATTATATTTTTTATTTATATATTTTAAAATAAAACAACTTAAAGGCATCTCACGGTTTTTTTGGTTTAGTTCTTGATGGGGCCTGGCTCCACTGGCATCAGCGCGGGGTGCTGGAAGGAACCGCAGGAGTGCTCTGTGTGGAGCCTCTGTGATTTTCCCGGAGTATGGTTGTGAGGAGAGGGATGGCCTGAGCTCCAGGGACATACAGGGAGGGCATATATGGAGGATAGTGTAGGCAAAGTGAGATCAGAGTTCTGGTCTTGCTCTGTCGCAAATCAGTGTGGCTTTGGGCAGGGCAGTGGTCCCCTGGGCGGCCCTGTCTCCAAGTCAATAATAATGTTTACTCGAGCCATTGTGTAGTGCTTTTAAATGCATAAGGAGGTATTTCCTAGAGGACAACGCTAAGGCAGAAGGGCGTGGGGGAGGGCTGGAAGAGTTCAAGGGCCTTTAGGACACCTCTTCCCAGGTGTGGATGGGAGCCCACACCCCATAGCCTCAGGGGCACCCTATGAATGTGTTGGCTCTGTACTGCCTCCGCGGGGCCTCCCTTCCAGACCCGACCTCACTTCCGAGTCCAGCTGAGCAGAAGAGGGAGGAGTGTGCAGGGAGGTAGGCCAGGATCACCATCTTCCCTCCCTGATGTCTCACCTCCAGTCTTGGGGGGAGTAAAGGGAGGCTGGGGTTTCCAGCAGCTGCACAGAAGACACCCTCACGGGGGTGGGGTGGGGAGGGGTGGTGATGAATATATGTTGAAATGGGGTGCTGGTTCCCTGGGATAATTCTCTGGCAGCTCCAGCAGCGTGGACCGCAGGCTCTGCAGCCTCCATTCCCTAAACTTCCTACTCGCACCCCACCACGTTTCTAGGTACGTGGCGGTAGGCTGGAGGCGGTATTGCTGAGGCTCTTAAGGCACCCCCACCTCCGCGGGGCCGATTCCCCGCCAAAACCCAAGGGGAGGGGGGCCGGGAGGAACTCGGTCGGGGATTTGTTCCCTCCTCTTCCCTTGCGGCCTGAGAAGGGGACGGGGTGGTATTTCTCTCTCGTCTCTTTCTACATTTCCTTCCTCCTTTCCCCCTTCTGTTTTTCCTCCGCTGACTCTATGCGTTTTCTTCCAAAGTCTCTGTTGTCTTTCTCTACCTCCGTCCTCGTGGCCCCCCGTCTCTGTTTCCCAGGCACCCTCCCCTTTTCTCCCAAACCAGAGACACCCGCCCTGCCTCTCCGTCCCCCGGCCCGCCAGGCCGCTGGGCCCCGAGGGCCAGTGTGTGTCCACGTGGCTCTCCGTCTGTCGCCTTTTCTCACTCGGTGCGTGAGTTTCTTCTTCTGCCTTCACTCCCTGACCGCATCCCACGCGTGTCTGTCCGTCTGCCGGCAGGATGACGGAGCGGCCGCCGAGCGA
>NW_006283135.1:833922-861134 GCF_000327345.1 Myotis davidii
CGGGCTCCCCGTGTGCACCTCGGGGATGCTTGGCTGAAGCGCAAGAAGAGAGGGGGGTGTGCTAAACTCATGGGCCTCAAAGCCGAGAAGCCCCGGGTGCGAGTGAGAAATGAGCCCGCTGTGAGCTCGTGTGGAAGCGCGTGTGCGGGCAGATGTGGGGGTGCCTTGTGACTGCGGAGCGCCTGGGTGGGGTGAGCCGAGGAGGGAGCGTGCAGGCATGTGGCTGGGTGCGAGCGGAAGAGCAGAAGTGCCGTGTGCTGTGTGGTTGGGAGGGAAGGGATGGCCGGAGGGAGTCCCGTGAACGTGAGTGCCAGGCATGTGTGTGTCTGAATGTGCTTCACTGTGAAATTCTTCTGGAAGCTGCAGCCTCTGGGACAGGATCTGGGGGTGATGGGGAGTAGGCTCCCTCCTCTGCCTCTGGATCTCTGCTCTAGGGTCCGGACACAAGTGGCGAAGGCCTTGAGGGGCGGGAGGGCGGGTCAGGCGCGGGCTAGAAGAGGTCAATAGGGGAAATAGGGGGACATATGTAAAAGGGAGACAGTCTGTTGGGGGAGTGGATCCCTTCCTCCCCAGCCCCTCTGCCCCTAGCTGTGGTCTCTGGCCCCAAGCTTTCCACCCCTTGTCATGAGGGAGTCCATTTCCCTGCTGAGGCCACTGAGAAGGTGGAGAAAGGGAGGCAGGATTGGGATGGAGATAGGCAGATGATAAGGGATACAGTCAATGAGTCTCCAGGAGACTCCAGAGAGAAGCTACAGAGAGCCCAAAAGTGGGCATTGGAGGGTGGTGGTGGGGGGTGAGTCAGGGTTTCCTGTCTGTTGTCTGTCCACAGGCCCCATGGGGCCAGGGTGAAGGTGGCGGGAGGTTGGAGGGAGGGAGCAGTGTGCCCTTTTGTGGTGCTGGAGTTGCATACCACCAAGTGTGAAGGCCATGTCTGCCTGTGTGAGCACCTGTTTGAAAGTGGAGGTTGTCTGTGGATTGTGTGGCTTGTATTTGGGGAGGAGAGTGTGTCTCTCCGTGGGGTCTCTGTGTGTTCATTTTTGTGTTTGTTCCATATGTTCACCTCTGATTGTGTGTGTGTGTGTGTGTGTGTGTGTGTGTGTGTGTGTGTTTCATGCTTCTTCTATTCCCAATTCAAGTATGAAGGGACCAGGGATGCCCTTGTTTTTCCAGGGGTGAGGGGCTCAAGGACATGCAGGGGGGTTGCTAAGGAGCCTCTGTCTCACGTCCACCCTAAATGTTATCTTGTGACCTGCCTGCTCCTTCCCACAGTGGGTTCTTTGGGGAGCCAGATGCCTTCCCTATGTTTGCCACCAACAACCGAGTGAAGAGGAGACCCTCCCCTTATGAGATGGAGATTACTGATGGTGAGTCTCTGCCTCCACCTTTGCTATTTGCCCCTCATGCTGGTTAGCGCCTCCTGAAGGAGGGATCATGGGGACTACTCCTAGGTGTCTCATGCGGATGGGCAGGCTATCTTGGGACCCAAAACTGCTGGAAGTTGCCTTGCAGCTGAGCTGGGATTAGAGAAGAGAGGACATGGGAGTGAAGACATGTGACATTTAGCCCAAGCCTCTAAGGGTCAGTTGCAGTCCCCACTCTAGCTCCATTCCTACACTTGGCAAGGATCCCGGGGAAGGGCAGAAACAAGGTGCTCCCACACTAAGCACTAACCTCAGGCTCCCTGCACTTCCTTCCAAGATCTCTTCAGTCTAGAGCAGCCGTGGGCAAACTACCTGCCCGCAGGCCGGATCCGGCCCAGTTTGAAATGAATAAAACTAAAAAAAAAAAAAAAAAAGACCGTACCCTTTTATGTAATGATGTTTACTTTGAATTTATATTAGTTCACACAAACACTCCATCCATGCTTTTGTTCCGGCCCTCTGGTCCAGTTTAAGAACCCATTGTGGCCCTCGAGTCAAAAAGTTTGCCCACCCCTGGTCTAGAGTCTGGTGTTTGCTCCTAGCCTGGAATTGCACCTGCAGGGGTCTCCTTCCAAGTCCCTACATTGTGGGGCCCTCTTGTCTCTTGTTCCACACTCAGGGCTGAGACCTGGAGTTCCCTTCCTGACGTTATAGATTCTACATTGCCCCTTGCTTCCCCAGAAGGGCCCTAGCCCTGCTATTACACACTGCCCAAGTAACCTTTGGCTCTGAACTTGGGGGAGGGGGTTAAATGAGTGGGAAATTTGGAAGACTCCTTCCCTCTTCCCAAGGCTGACCCTGATGTGCAGATGGGGCCCAGCACCAGGAGGCAGGAGAGCAGGCTTTTTAGACCCCAGGGAATCACTGGAGCTTCCAGTGCTCAGCCTGGCTGGAGCCTGGGCTCCTGAAGGAAGGGCCCCTGAGGCCTTGGAGCCAGGCTGAGATTTATGCAAGGGGCAGGTGGGAGGGATGGGTATTGAGCGGGAGCTTCTGGAGGGGAGCCCACTGTGGTCTTCTGGAGAGGAGAGAGGCTAGAGTCTGGACAAGGAACAGACCTCAAAAGACCCAAGCAGCCTGGGGCGCAGGGGTATAGGGCCAAGAGGGAAGAGTCATGGGGTGTCAGTGCTGAGGTTAGAGAGGGATGGTAGGTATGCCAAATAGGAAGTAGCCTGGACCAGGCCTGAAGTTCCCCAGGAAAGTGGCATTTACTACAAAGGACAGAAGCACAGGGAAACTAGGCACAGAGGAGAGGAAGGAGATGGGAAGGGGGAAAGGGTTTCGGGGGAGTCCAGGAGGGTTAGGGAAGCCATTCCCCATATGTTACCAATATTTACTGAGCACCTATTCAGTGACTGGCCAGAGAGAGAAAGAGGGCAGACAGGGTGGACATTCTGAGGAAAGAGGAAGGTGTGAAGAGGTGGGTAGTTCTCTTGGAAGGATAAACAGAAATGAGGGTGAAGGGGAGGTTCATGAGGGTGCAGGATAACTCCATGGACTTTGAAATCAGAAATTTAACTAAAAAGGGTTATGTACAAGGTCTAAAGTCGGGATTTGATGTGGTTCCTGTTGCTGAACTTCTCTGGTTCTCAGTTTCCTCATTTGTAAAGTGGGGAGAATAATAGCTTCCTCACATTATTGAAAGTACACAATGGGGTAAAGTGTTTTTAGGGCCTGCTCGGGGTAGGCGCTCTTTCTGGGGCCTGTCCAGCTCTAACTGTGACAGCATCCATAACATACCCACCTCCCCCACACACCTAGGAGCTCCCTCAAGATCAGCCAGCGTTAGTCACGGAGCAGGGGCTGGTTCTCCCTGTGCCACAGCTGAGGGATTCCTCTCCACCGGGCCTGGAGGCTGAGAACAGCAAGTTATTTCCTCTGAGGCACCTAGGGTAGGACTGCCCAGCAGGTGTGCTGTGTTCCTCCCAGCCTGGGTCTGGTCTGGCCTTTGGGGTTTCGAAAGACAGCTTCAGAGGCACTGTGACAGAGAATGAGTGACTCTCCCTGGGAAAACGGGTGTGTGTGTGTCCATGCCAACACTTTCTGCTTGATCATCTCTCTCCTACGTGTCTGTGTGTGTGTGTGTAGGAGAGAGATGATCAAGCAGAAAGTGTTGGCATGGACAAGCTGGATCATAGACTGACCTTGGAGGCAAGTCCTCTTCTGTCCTGGCCCCAGTCTCCTTCGATGTGAAATGAGGAGTAGGTATTAGGTGATGTCTTGACTTTTCCTTTCTTCTCCCTTACCCAAGTTTCCACATTCTGAGGTCTGGTTCCAAGGATCATAGGAAGAGAACGAACCAATAGGCCAGTTCTGGCAGTTTCTGCAGTGTGCAGAGCTTCCTGAGGACTGCTGGGCCCCAGCTCTGTGTTGGGGAGGAAGCAGCCACGGCCCAGGAGCTCAGGAGCACTGGCAGGGCCCACCTCTGTCTTCCCTGGCTTTGGAAATCCCAGGTCAGGCTTGGACATAGCACAGTGCTTTGCACACTGTAGGTGCCAGATACATGCGTGCTGGTGTCTGTCACTGCTCTGCAAGGCTTAGTACACAAACGCAGTGAATATTGATCAGTGCATATAATCAGTGCATTGTAGACATGGAGAGACTGAGGCAGCCCCCAGCTGCCTGCCTAGAGCCTCAGGCTGAGCCTGTGCATGGCGTCTCTCCACTCCTCTCAGCGGGGAGAGAGCCTGCAGGGTAAGTCCTTTTCCTTCTGTTCTCTTCTCTCTCCTCCATTTCCCAACCTGCCAGCATGATCAGTCAGCAAACATTTTACTAAACCCTTATTCTGTGCTTTCTATCACCTTTACAATAAAAATCCCCACACCTTACTGCAGGGCCTCTAGGAATTGAACTTAGCCTACTCAGATCTCACCCACTTCAGCCATTTTTATTTGTTATTTTATTTTTTTTTAAGCTCAGGGCCTTTCCACATGCCATTCTCTCTTCCCATGCCTGGCTGGCTCTTCTTCATCCTTAAGTTCTCATCTTATAGATGTCACCTCCTCCAAAAGGCTGCCCCCAACCAACTCAACTAAGCACGGTAGCTCCTTTCTGTCTTTTATTTACATCCAGCCTCCTGTCTGTTTATCTGTTTGCTTCTTGTTCACCATCTGTCAGCCCCATTAAAAGGTAAGCTCCAGGAGGGCAGTCACTCTGTTTTGTTCAGCATTATTCTTAGTGCTAGGCCTACTGCCTGGTTGTTAGGAAATAACTGATGCACAGATAATAATAGCTAACATGTATTGACTAAATGTTTAATCTGAGGTTGGTATTGTCTTAAGTACTTTGCCTGCGTTAGTTGTTAGATCCATGTGATAATTTTATTCTTGAGTGATTAGTATTATCTCCATTTTACAGATGATGAAGCTAAGGCAGAGAGTTTAAATAACTTTCTCAGAGTCACTATCTAGTGAGTAATAATCAGGAATTGAACCCAGAAAGTCTGGCTCCAGAGTTTGTCTTTGTAACTTGTGCAATATGGCCTCTTGGTATAAGTAAATGAATGAATATGTGGTCCTTGTCCTCAATGTCTCACAGTACAGAGAGAGAAGCATAGAAGCATACAACGATGATTAAGAGTAATGGAGATCCAGGGATTTGTAAGGCTGTGGTGGTTGGTTAGATCTCTCTGGAGGGGTTGAGATGAACTGGGTTTTGAAGGATGAGTAAGAGTTTTTGAAGTAAAAAGAAAGAAGGTATTGTAGGTTTCCCAATGAATGTTTTTTTCTGCTTCCCCATAGGAGAAGATCCTTGGTAGATTTCCAACCCATTCTCCTAACCCTTGTCCCCTTGTCCTCCAGGTCCCCATACCAAAGTCGTAAGGCGCATCTTCACCAACAGCCGGGAGCGATGGCGGCAGCAGAATGTGAATGGGGCCTTTGCTGAGCTCCGCAAGCTGATCCCCACACATCCCCCAGACAAGAAGCTCAGTAAGAATGAGATTCTCCGCCTGGCCATGAAGTACATCAACTTCCTGGCCAAGCTGCTCAATGACCAGGAAGAAGAGGGCACCCAGAGGGCCAAGCCTGGCAAAGACCCCATGGTGGGGGTTGGTGGAGGAGGTGGCGGGGGAGGCGGTGGTGCACCTCCAGATGATCTCCTGCAGGATGTGCTGTCCCCCAACTCCAGCTGTGGCAGCTCCCTGGATGGGGCAGCCAGCCCGGACAGCTACACCGAAGAGCCTGCACCCAAGCACACAGCCCGCAGCCTCCATCCTGCCATGCTGTCCGCCACTGAGGGAGCTGGCCCTCGGTGATGGGCCTGGGACCATTCTGGGCCAGCCAGGAGGGTGTCCTCAGGCCGCTGGGACCGTGGGCTTCAAGGCAGGTGGGCAAAGACTGGGTAGCTCTGAAGTAGGGCAATGGACTTGATGAACTTTCCTTGATGCCTGAACTTCGGGAAGCCCAAACTGCCCTGGGGCTGGCTTTTCACTTCCTGCCTCAGTAGGAGAACAGAAAAATGGAGCAAGGTGGTAGGTACTTTTTATGAAGACGGCACGGTCTTGCCCCTTCCCCAAATCCCTAAGACTTCTCATGTAAGAGGCTTGAGTGGCGCTGCTTTGGCCTGGAGCTTGGGAGCCCTGTCTTTGCTGAGACCTGGGGTTGTCATCTCTCACCTGAGGCATTCAGCAATCTCTGCCTTGCCTTTAGCTCCCTCCTAAGCTGGCTGGGGTGGCTTTGCTAGCCACTCTACCCAAATATATAGGTACCCAATAGCTGCCCATTTCCTGGGCCCCGTCTTCACCCAGGCCCATGTTGGTCTATTCAGCTTGCCAACTGCTGCAGAGTCAAGCCTCAAGGTGCCTTCTTCAGGGCCTGGTTGAAGAAGATGGCTGGTGGACCACCTGCTCCGGGTTAGCTGGGCCAGAGGGGCGGAAAAGCCAGGGGACCGAAGCTTTGCTTTCTCCCCTCTGAAATTTGCCTTCCTAATCCTTGTGGCTGTGGGGACTGAGTCTGCAGCTGTGAGCATGTCCTTTGGGCTTTGGGTGAAGGCAGAGAAGGAAAAAAATTGTTAGAGGGAATTGAGCAAATGCTATTTGGGGCTCGTGGGCTTCAAATCCTGGTAGTGTTTCAGAGCTCCTCATCACTGTTCCAGCGGTGAGCAGATGCCAGTGTGCTGCTGGATGGGCATGTGTTGGAGCTGAGAGGAGATAGGAGCCCCGCCTGTGCATTCTCCAAGATGCTCAGAGGTCCCGCCCTGCTGCAGGAGTCTGTTAGCTAATGGTCTGGTTGGTGTTCTGAGTGGAACTGAGCACACACTCTGTCCTAGGAATTCCTGGCATTTGGGATTTTTTTCCCCCTGGCACGGGATTTTTTTTTTTTTTACTTCAATTGTTGGTGGGATCTTTAGGTAGATATGACCCAGGATCCAGCCCACTTCTAGGACATGGTAATGCAGTCAGAGACCAGGCCCCAGCTGAGACCCGAATGGATGCACATTCACTGAGCAGAATCTTAAACACCTTTGACCGTGTAACTTTCAGTCATCACGGGTGTGAATGGGAGGCTAGCTTAATGCAATGGGAGTGCCCCCCCTCCAAAAGTTGTACATGACATTTTTGTAAATCAAATCCTTATCCTTAATCTTTTAAAGAAATACTACTGCAAGTCCTTTTGTAAGTGAAGAATCCTTTTGTAGAGTGGACCATCGCCCCTCGTTGATTTCCTGTGTCAATCCAAGTGTCGGGGTGTGGTTTTCTTAAGGCTAGGCCTGCCTGTGACCCGCATTTCAAGCCCATGGAACAAACTGCACACAAGTCCTTCATACCTGTCATTGTATCCTCAAGTCACCCCAGCCGTCTCCCACCAGGCTCTGCCTTTGAGGTCAGAGGGGAATGATCTTACGGCTCGGCCCTATCCATGGCCATGTGGAAGATCTTCACATGTTTTGGGTTTCAGCTCAGGCCTTGCCCTCACTGTGATGGGGCCTTGGGTACAGCCATTTGCAGACAGGGAATGACCCCTGCTCTCCTCCCTTTCCTTTTAAGTTGTGAGGATGGGAGCACTCTGGTTAACCCTTGTCGCTCTCTGTCTCTCTCATGGCAGCCAAAATCACATTTTAATGAGCAACTCCTGTGAGGCATCCCATCTGTAAAGAGGGAACACCTGTCCTAAGGCTCTGCTTGCTTCCTGGTGGATTAATTTGACTTGGGGCCACAGTGCAGATAGGTGGATGGGTTTAGGAGATGGATCACACATTTTGTCAGGAACTCAAGCTTCTGGCTCCCTTTTCTCTCACAAGTTATCTCTAAGTGTCAGTTTCCCATCAGTACCCTGGCTCTCTGCTCCTAGGACTGAATGGACATGAAAGTAGAAGCGTTCTGAGACCATAAAGAACTTGGTTGCCCTTAATCCTGAGGTGGGGTTTCCAACCCTGAGTTCAGGGCCTAGGCAATGGGCCAGGCTGCCTGACTACACAGCTTGGGATAATTTAGGTTCTAACCCACTTTTGCCTGAGTTATCTAGATTGTTCTCATTTCTCATAATTGACCTCATGTCTGGCTCATTCCAAGGCAAGGTACAGGAATGAGAATGGATAAGAGATATGGCAACATGGGTAGAATATGTAAAATGTAATGCAACCACTTACCACAGTCCTGGGTAGGGAAGCACACGGCTTTAGGTTTTTGTAAGAACTAGAGAAGATCCATACTTTATTTTCATTTCCAACCCTTCACCCCATCATACCCTCTCCCTCCCCTGCCTCCTCCTCACCCATGAAGAAATGGCAACATTCCAAGAATAATATCTGTACAAAAGGGAAAACATGGGAAGGTTTAAAAACATGAGAATAAAAATGATGGGGGACTCCCATCTTTTAAGAAAAATGTATATTCTTTTATTTGTAGTGGCAAACGACAAGATGGTACAACCTTTATCTTTTTCCAAAAACAAAACCAAGGGCACAGAATCTGTAGTCAGCCGACAGCTTTCTCGGCCTTTGAGGGGGGCCTGGTCGTACTTGTGATGCCAATGGTACGTGGCCCCCGCCGAAGGCTTGCCCCTGCCCATGTACATAGCGCAGTGTTCCTGTGGGCGGGCCCAGCACTTTCCGTCAATGTTGTACTGTACGTGATGAACTGATGAATTACGTTGGTCTCTGCATTTTTCTGCAGAAGAGGAGTAATCGCTCCAGGTACCTGACCTTTTGTACAGCCCAGAGGCCAACACTGTGGGCGTGTGACTCTAGCTACAAAACCCATGTGGTGACGATGTGTGTGTATATATAAGGATATATTGGGAAGATTTCTAAATAAAAGTTTTACAAAGGGGATTGGACTCTGTGCTTGCATGTTGCACCCTAGGCCTGAGAGTTGGGACATTAAAAGGAAAGGTATGGCAAGAACCTGTCTCTCCTGAAATGGGGACCTCCAGGACTCAGCTGTTCTGAGGGGGAATCCCCTGTCCCTGAGGCTTCCTCAATAGGGTTTCCATTCTTTTCCCCCTTCTCAGCATTTTGCACCCACGTTTTCCACCAAGGGTGGCCCCACGGTTATTGTACTCTGTGTCGGGTTCAGCTCCTGTGGGTGGGCAGTTGCTTTTCTCATAGGTTCAGGACAGATTCAAGTCTCACCAAGGTAGGCTCCCAGGTTCCCTGATGGCTCAGTTGAGGCTACAGCTCTAATGCCTGGCTCTTGAGGATTGAGGGGTACAGGTCTCTCACATGGGGCTCAGGGAAGGTGGTCGAGGCTTTGGGGGTAGTGAATGGAGGCTTAGGGATGGGAATGACATTCAGAGGTGGGACTCTGGGTTATTGGGAGGCCTCTACATGTGGACTGTTGGATCTTCAGTAGGTCAGGCGGGCATTTCCAAGGGAGTACCAATCCTCCTTTATTACATTCTTTTAGCAAATATTTAGCGAGCACCTCCAATGTGCTGGGTACTGTTCTAGGTCTTAGGGATCCAGCAGTGAAGAAAACAAAGATCCCTTGTGTAGTTTAAATTCTAGCAAGGAGACAGTAAACACACACACACACACACACACACACACACACACCCCCATCACAAATGTGTTAATTATATGGTAAGTTGGAAGGTGATTAGTATTAAGGAAAAGAAATGTGCCAAGAAGGGAACTCAAGGTGCCCACAGCTCCTTTGGGTGAGCTTATCTCATCCCACCAGGCTTGGATCTTGACCACCCTGTCCTGGGTGTTTCCAACTGTAGCTTTGAGGGCAAAAGCACAATAGTACTTGGGATCATGCTCTGGCCTGCAGGGAAGTTCTTTGGGTTTGTATGACTGTGTGTCTCTCCCTAGCCCATGGTTAGGAGGTCCCCAGGCAGCTGGGATGGTGAGAGTGAGCTCTGGGGTGGGGAGATCAGCGGGTTGTGGTGGTGGCAGTGGTGGGTGGCCCGGGACCCAGCACCAGACCTGTGCTCATAAGCCCGAGGGGCAGCATGACGAAAGGATCAGAGACAGACAGAGGCTGACACAGCAGTGAGAGAGGTGGGAGGACAGTGGGAGAGGTGGTGGTTCAGAGGCTAAAGCAAATATGTATGTGGGATTAACCAAGCCCCAAGCCTCTGAGAAGTCAAGCAAAGAAAGGCCTGAAGTGTTGCCTGGATTTGGCAATGTGGAGGTCGCTGATGACTTTAGTGAGATCAGGGTCTGTCACGGGGAGGGGTAGAGGCAGCAGCCTGGCTGTCATGAAAGAACGCCCATTTCCAGAAGGTCCTTTCCCAGGAGCGGGCGAGGCTGTCCAGGTCTACAGAGGCCAGGAAGAGCCCATCAGCTCTGTGGCACCAAGGAGGAGACTATGAAGCTGTGGAGTGCCCAGGCTGCCCAGGCCCCGGGGATCGTCTGGGCTAGCGTCCATACCTCCACATGGGAGATGGAGGCCCAGAGGGGAAAGGAGTCTTCCCAGGCTCACATGTCCCATAAACAATGACAGCTGTGGCAGGTAGGGCAGGACCAGGCTTCCTGCCTCCCAGGACAACCTGTGCCCACCGCAGGGAAGGTACCACACGGGGGGTCATGCCTGAAATGCCTGCCGATCTTTGCAGTCTCCCTTCACCATCCTGCCCTTCATTCTCTTTGCTCCTATTGTCCTATCCTTTCTGTCCCACACTGCAATTTTTTCTCTTTACAGCTGTCCAGTTTTTGCACTTTTTGTTTCTCTACTCATCCTCTGCTCCTGCCCTCCTTTCATTTGGTTAACTTGTCTTCACCACTCAGGAGCATTTATGGGGTCAGCCACTTCCTATGTGTCCCCACAGGCTCTCCTTCCCTCTGTGTGTCTGCTGTTTGTCCATTTGTCTGCTTCTTGATTCAAACCCAAGCTCATGAGGGCAAAACCATGTCTGACTTGGCTCTTCCTCTCTGGTGCCCTCTGTCAGATCTGGCCCAGGTCCCTTTCAACATTTGCTGACTATTACCCTGTGTGGAATATTCTAGTGCGGTTTTGAAGGCAACATGAAATGAAAAAGTGAGGGGAGGTGGATGGGTGGGAGACAGGGTCATTTCTACAAAAATGCCTGCTCCATTTTCCCCCTCTCCCAACACCATGGTCCTGGGCTGGTAAAGGGTTGGTGGACAGCTCTGCCCCTGGGGTGGCAGAGGGCCTTGGGCTGCCTTTGTTGGTAGGGGGAGTAGGGAGGCAAGGTGTGAGTTTTCTCAGGCTAGACACACCAGTAGCCTGGTTATCATATTGGACCTAGATGGGGAGAGGTGGGGGGTGATGAAGATGAGGAGGCTGTTTATCTGGTCTGCTCATAGCCGCCTGCCTCCTCATGCTGCCCATTACCCCCTTCCTGCTTGCAAAATGGTGAATAGTTCCCCAACATCCAGGACAGCTCTCTGGCCTATCGCCCATGTGAGCCAGGCAAACACTTCTGACCAGCCTGCTGGGGACAGGCCCTGTGCTGGGTACCATGTCCAGGAGTAGAGGCTCCGTTATCATGAGTCAGAGTCAGGAAAGGACTAAGTCAAGATGGCCCAGGGCATCCTCTCCATTGCCCAAATGAAGAAATGAGCGGATGGGGGCTTCATCAAGGGGACCTAGGATTTGAATTCTGGTCTGAGTCCAGAGCCAGTGCTCAGTGCCCCTCAGAAGGAGGAGAAGAAGTGCCTAGTAGAGAGTTATTGGCTTTAGAGCAGATAGGCCTGAGCTGTGCCACGGGGGAGACAGCAGCTCGGTTGGTCCAGCCATCTGCCCAGGGCCACGACAATCAGTGCGGGTTCTGGAGAGCTTGCTTCCAACAGGTTCAGCTTGAAGACAGGCTCCTGGGCAGTAAGGACAGTCAATGTGCTGAAAGCTCCAGGAGGGAAAGGCGAGGGCACAGGTGGATTGAGCAGGAAAAGCAGCTGGGCCCCAGGAAGACCCAAGCCTTTGGGTCAGACTTACCTGGGTTTAAGACCCAGGGCTGCCACTTACTGCACCTGCTGTGTGACTTTGGGTAAATCATTTAACGTCTCTGAGCTTCAGTTTCCTTGTCTGTTAAATGAAGATCTTAACACCCATCTACAAGGCTGCCATGGGATTTCAAAATAATATATGTAAGGAAGGTGTTTGTGTTTCATAGAAAGCAGCTGTATTAAACCCAATGCTGGAATGGGGTTGGGATAGGGCTGTACGTGGGAATGGCAGAAGAAAGGAAAAGGACAGAGGGAGAAGTGGGAACATTAGCCGTTCACAGCAGCAGGGATTCCTCTGGCCTGCCCCATGCTGGGCAATGCTGGGGGGCCAGCTTGAAGGAGCTTGAAGAGGATGATGGGCAGGCTTCTTGGAGGAGGTACTATTTCCTTTCTTCTCGGTGCCTTTGCAGGGAGTTACAGCCTGTGCTGAGCCCCAGCATCTTCTCTCAATGGCAAATTCAAGTTGCTCCAGGGATACTGGTCCTCCCTGCTGGGTACCCTACTCCTGCCCAGGCCACCTGGGGTCAGGCAGGGCTGCTGGAGCTACCCACTGCTCACTGTGACATTCTCTTTGGCTCCTCCTTTCTCTCCCCACTGGCCTGGTCCGAGCCCTGCCTCCCTCCCCAGCTCCTGGCCTTCTCTGTCCACACAATAACAGGATGTGATCCGTTCGAAGAGAGGAAGTGGGGAGGACGGCAGTGCTGATAGTGCATTTCTGACTCCCCACGCCTCCCCTCCCCCTTGAACCAGCCCCTGCGGCCGCCTCCTCCCCAAGGCCCTGCCCAGGCCTCTAGCTGGGTTTGTGGGGGATGAGTTTGGGATCTTCAGGCTACAGTCAGGCCTTTGTAAGCCCCTGGAAAGATACGCATGGGCCTCCTGCAGGACTTGCCCTCCTGGCTCTAGCTTTGCTGCCTGGAGACAGTGGAGACACTCAGGGAAGCCTGCCAAACAAGCTCCAGGTTCTACGGTATTTTCGTGAACTGCTGGCGCCTGGGGATGGCAGGTGGGTCCCTCAGCCTCCACTGTTTCCCCAGGTCCACATGGTAATGACCCAAGGTGGTGGGGAGGCAGAATCAATCAAAAGGTCCTTATCGAACATTGTGCCCTGCCTTACACAGCATGAGGGATGGGCTGCACCGATGAGGAGACTGAGGCTCTGAGAAGCAATGGGACTTGTCTAAACTCAGCATGAACTACAAGCTAAGCTGGAGCTAGAACCTAGATCTCCTGACTCCCAAACCGCACTCTCACCCCTTTAGCCAGTGCGGTCGAGTCGAACTTTCTGTGATGATGGACATGTGCTATATTTGCCCTGCCCTGTGTGGTAGTCACTAACCGCAGGCAGCTGTTGAGCACTTGGAAAGTGGCTAGAGCTGCTGAGGAACTGAAAATTTTATTTTGTTTAATTTGAATGAACTTGCGTGTAGACCTATTAAAATGCCACTCCCCCGGGGTGAAGAGATGCTCTGTGGATCGGCAGTGAAGATCAGGGTATGGCAGAGCCAGGCCAAAGCCCCCAGATCCCAGACCCCGGTAGCTGGGGAAGAGGATGTGGGTCACCACAGGTCAGCCTCACTGCACTCATCCCAAAAGACTGCACTTTCAGTCCTGTGGTCTCCCGTTCTGTATCTCCCAAGAACCCACTGCTAGGGGACAACCACTCTCATTTTACAGGTGAGGAAACAGAGCTCAGAGAGAGTAAGTGAATCGCCCAAGGTCATGTGGGAGCCAGTTCTGTCACCCCATAGCGGGTGGAGCCATGAAACCTGCCAGGATCTCAGGGAAGGACCATACAGTCCCAGCCCTTAGGACGGGACCATTCTGAGCAAAAATCATGGGAGGCCGCCCATACACCGGGGGCGGGAGGTTTGGCTATTTGTTATTTTGTGTTCCCTGATTCTTGGAGAAGACACAATCCCCTCCTGACAAGGTCTATAATGCAGATGGCAATCTAACAATAACATCCTTTCTTCCTGTCTGCCCCCCACCCACCTGCCATCCCATTACTGAGCCCCCCCACCCCTTCGGGACCCCTGCCTTTCTGAGACCCAGTGGAACGACGGGACCTGGGTGGAAAACCCTTTCCCACCCCCTGCCTGGTGACAGCTCAGCCAGCTGAGACCCCCGAAGCCCAAGGTCTGCAGCCCTGCCCAGCTCACCCTCTGCAGCCTGGGACCTGTGGTGCTCCTGGGTCCCAGGCTCTGTAGGGATCTCCCGGGGCCAGGCCTTCTGCCCTCTGGCTGTTCCCACACAGGCTGGCCAAGGCTCCTGCTCTGAGCGCTCCGCCCCTCTCTCCAGCTGTCCCCTGGGAGCTGCATGTTCAATGGGCTATCAGGCTTCCCCATCACTCTCACGCCCCCTCTGAATAGGTGGGATTCAGACAGATACAGGCATTCCCAACCCCAAGCCCCCAGGCAATCTCGCCCAGGATGGCCTGGGATCTCATAGCTCTGATGTGCGGTTACCTGCTTTGCCCTGCTCAGGGCTGAAGTCCTGGGAGGCTGCAATTCTGTTGTTTGGTGAAGGCGTGCTCTAAAGCAGCTGTTCTAAACGAGGTCCCAACACCCTGCGATTGCCCTGGTCTATTATGCTAAGATTTGACAGTGGGTCTAAGGACAATGGAATGTTGAGGTCTCTAAGTCCCTCAGATTGCATCACCCTAGGAGCCATCACTGAGGGACTATAGCTTCTCCACCTCTCCGGCTTTGCTGCCTGCAGCAGACCACACAGCCATGTAAGGAGAGGCTTATGAGGCAGGCAGGACAGGGTGGTGGTTGCCCGGCTTGGTTATTTTTTGGGGAGCAGGGCAGGATCGGCCACAGGACCCTTCCTGGCCCACATCTGCTCAGTTGGGGCTCTGCCAAAGCTGGGCTGGCCTGTCCAGTTGCCTGACTGCCATGAGCTGGCAGGTTTTCTGTATGATGCTAATGAGGGCAGTGGCAGACGAGGAGGGGGAGGTGAAGCTTTTGTCCTGCACTTGTCCTTGTTGGAGGGTCCTCGGAGAGAGACAAGGGGCCTCCTCAGACCCAAGGGGCCATGATTAGCCTGCCATCACTCACTCTGTTGGCTCCCAGTCTCTGGGGGTATGGACAGGGATTGGGGGGGTTGTGGAAGGGGGAGCAAGAGTGGCCACACTAGTTTAAAGTCAGGATGAAAAAATGCTGCCCTATTCTCCTCTTAAGGGGCTGCTGAGCTCCCCTAGTGCTCCACACCCATCATCTCTTACTTTCTCACCTCTAAGCCTTTGCACATCGGAGGTGCCTTCCCCGCAGACTCCCACCACAGCAACAGTTCTGTGTGTGAAACTATCTCAGATGCTGCATCTGTTGGTTCCCCCATGGATGGGGTTCTCCCCTGTTTCTGAACTCACAGAGCCTTGGACCATATTTGGCTGCTGCTCACCAGCTGCCTGTATTTGAATCCTTTTGTCTGTGAGCTGGTCAATGCTGGGACAGTGTGCCACTGGCCACTGGTGGCTCCTTCATGCCCAGTGTGGGCGTGCTCAGAGGAGGTGCTCAGTAAATCTTTATTGAATTATTTCATCAGACCCTCAGGATGAGTGGTCACAAATGGACCATTACCTTTATTGTAATATATATACAAGGTGGGGCAAAAGTAGGTTTACAGTTGTTCCTATGAAGTAGGAATAGTAATTAATAATAATACAAAGATAAACTCTGTGTTTCATGTACTCACAGCTATAAATATACTTTTGCATATATATGGAGGGGAAGAGAGAGAGAGAGAAAGAGAGAAAATAATGTAATGTGACATAAATACATCCATCAACACAACAATAATTCACTTGGATAATCTTATTTCATCGAAACCTCCATTCCTCCCCACACTCCCTATTCTTGAAATACATTATTATTAAGCAAATCCCAAGCATCATGTTATTTCATCCATACATTCCATTAAAATCTTTAATAGTTGACTTAATTAAAAATATCTACTGAACATCCACTCTGTAAGGTTGTGTGCCACATTCTGGTAAATTCTTAGTCATCTTTCAAAGTTTAACTCAAATGTCATCTCTTCCTGGAAGTCTTCCCTGATCTTTTCTTTCTCCAGGGTAGTTGAATGGCTCCTTCCTTGGGGTTCTGATTGTATACCTTTTTAGTAATTGATTTTTTTTTATTATTTTGAGGAGGAAGCATAATACTTAAAAGCATTAGTGTTAGTCCTGATCGGTTTGGCTCAGTGGATAGAGTATTGGCCAGCAGACTGAAGGGTCCCGGGTTCGATTCCGGTCAGGGGCATGTGCCATTGTTGCAGGCACATCCCCAGTGGGGGGTGTGCAGGAGGTGGCTGGTTGATGTTTCTCCCTCATCGATATTTCTAACTCTCTATCCCTCTCCCTTCCTCTCTGTAAAAAATCAATAAAATATGTTTTTTTAAAAAGCATTAGTGTCAAATAGACGTGGATTGAAATCCTGGATCCACTTACTAAGTTTGATGTCTTTGAACCTCAGTGTTCTTGTTTGTAAAATGGGGATATAGCAATCACCTCCTAGTGTTGTGAGGATTCAGTGAGCCATGGATCGGAGGCACGGACAATAGTGTCTGGCACACAGTAAGCATATCTTCAAGAAGCAGCAGCGTTACTAAAGCTACATGTCTCTCTGCCACCGTGGATTGAGCAGGAGGGCAAACTCAGGCACTTCCTATGTGTGTCCTGGCACCTGGAGGCCTCTCCAGGAAAGCAGGAAGGGGCAGAAAACAGACAGACAGACAGGCTCTTCCACAGAGCCCTAGTGGCCCTGCCTGGTTAGGGACAGATTCTTTAGCAAAGAGAGGCTCTTGGTTAACTTTTTGGGCTATTTAAGAGCACTACTAAATATGTAGAAAAGTGACCTAATTTTGCCTTTTTATGAACATTTATTTTTAAATTATGAATTTTGTGACACACCCTTCCCCTCCTCCCCCAAATAAACATTCCTTGTTATAGAATTTCTGGAAAGAACAGAAGAAAATTGAATCAACAAACAAAATCACAAATTCAGCCCACTTCACTAATGAACATTTTTGTTGTTCATCTAGAAAAAAATCGACATGTTTTTTAAATTGTGAAATTATTTGCATTTTGTTTAACTTTTGCCTGCAACTCCAGCCTTTTACAGTGATTTTCATTTTGAAGGTCAAAGTCTGACCTTTCAGACAAAAGCCTCAAGTACGAAATGGTCCCCTGGTTTGGGTGTGGCTTCTTCTAGATTGAGTTCCAGGCGGTGAACATGTTGGCTAACGTGTGACCTGCCATGCCTCTCACCGCAGTGCTGGGGCTTCTGCTGTGAGAAAGGACTGGTTTGGGACAGGCTGTGTGGCTCCAACCTGTGATGCTCTGTGTAGATCTGGGTGATCCTAACACTTACCAAGTGGCCACGCCAACAAGGAGTTCAGATGAATTATCCTCCAGCCAGTTCAGTGCAGCATTACTGGAAACAGAGGCTCAGAGAAGGGAAGAGACTTGCTCAGGTGACACAGCTAGTGGTGAGTGGGGGTCTTGACCCCAGATCACCTATCCTGGGCTCCAGGAACACCAGCATTAAGACCATGTACCCCTGCCCCTGCCCTTGCTGTTCTCTATTCCCTTCTGCAAGCTCATAGCTCCTACTTGCACACCTCTGGGGTGGGGAGCTCACCACCTTTTAGGGTCATCTCTGCCATCACTAGACACTCTTTTGAACAGGCCTTTCTCTCACTGAACCAAATCCAGCCTTTCTGTCTGCTCTCACCTTCTCCCGCTCCAGGCCCAGAGACACAGAGCACAGTTTCTCTCCCTGATCTGGGACAGCCCTACAAATATTTGGAGAAAGAGACCCTTCCAAGGCTGTTCCTTTTCAGACTGAAAATATCAGCTTCTCCAAATACTTAAGAGATTAATGGCAAAATTAGTAACAAGGGAGGAAAAGAGTTTTGGTTAGGATAAATTATAATCAGCCCCATGACTCCAAAGGGCCTGAAATGGGAGGCATGCCTGATGCTTGTGGTTTGATCATAGTGGTATACAGGCAATATGTGTTGCTTCTCCATTTTCCCTTCATTTCAGAAGGAGATCTGCTCCCAGTCCATTTCTTAGGGCTGGGTCCTGGCCTGATTTCTCATCCTTCCCTATCCTGGCCTTCAGTCACTATCCACAAACTGCTGAATCCTAAGCCTCTATTTCCAGCTCAGATGTCTCCCAGGAGTGCCAGATATACACACTGAGATGTCTGAGAACTCAGCCCATCTACTCTGGAACCCAACATTGGGCTCATTGCTCATTGCTTGTCTCATCCACTAACATGTGAGTTCCCTAGGACAGGGCTGTGGAGCTATAGTGCTTTGAATGGTGCTTGGCCCAGAACAGACACTTCAGAAAGTTTGTTAAATGAATTAATACATGCTTTCCCCCCTCTGCCCCCTGAAACTTGCTGCTCTTCTGGTATTCTCCAGTTTAAAGAAATGGCACCACAACTCAACACCGGGAAGACAAACAATCCAATTAAAACTGGTCAAAGGGCCTGAATAGACACTTCTCCAAAGCAGACATACAGATGGTCATATTCATATGAAAAAAAATGCTCAACATCACTAATCATCAAAGAGATATAAGTTAAAATTAAAATCCCCTCACACCTGCCAGAATGGCTACCACCAATAAATCAACAGACAACAGGTGCTGGCATGGATGTGGAGAAAAGGGAATCCTAGTACACTGCTGGTGGGAATGCAGACTGGTGCAGCCACTGTGGAAAACAGTATGGAGTTTCCTCAAAAAATTAAAATGGAACTGCCTTTTGATCCAGTGACCCACTTCTGGGAATCCTATATCATAAAAGGGTAATATGCAAATAGACCAAACGGCAGAACAACCAATTAAAGCATAATATGCTAATGATATGCTAAGACTGCTCAACTGCTTGCTATGATGTGCACTGACTACCAGGATGCAGATGCTCCAACCAGTAGGGTAGCTTGCTGCTGGGGTCCGGCTAATCGGGACTGAGGGAGATGGGCCGGACATGCCCTGGAAACCTCTTGCGGTCCCTCAGCCTGGCCTGTACCCTCTCGCAATCCGGGACCCCTTGGGAGATGTCGGAGAGCCTGTTTCAGCCCGATCCCACAGGCCACTTCCCTTGGGAGGGCTCATGGCTGGCGAGTGCTGCAGTAGCAGCACAAGCCTCTCTGGATAGGAACTAATTGGGTGTGAGTCTGCAGCAGGCATGGTGGGGCCAGAATGAGCGGGAGTGGCGGGTAGGACCTGCAGGCGGCGTTGGACTGCGGGTTTCAGCCAGATCCCTGCAGGCCACCCAGAGGGACCCCACCCATGCACGAATTCGTGCACCAGGCCTCTAGTATATAATAAGAATTCTGAAATACCAATCAGAAAGAATATATGCACCCCAATTTTCTAGTGGCATACAGGCAGTCCTCAGATTACATACGTCGTTTCGTGATTATGTCACCATCTCCCATTTACAGTATTTATTAAAAAAAAGTTCCGTCATTTTGACATATGTACATATGTGCTTTATGTTTTTTATCATTCATTTACCACGAGTAAAGGTCAGGAATTGTTATCTTCTTTTAAATTTTTTACTGTTTCACTTCATTACTGTTGTGTATGTGCTCCATGTGAGTGATGTAGGTGGGTTCCGACTTATGGCAAAAATTGCGTTACATCACGCTGTAGGAATGGATCACCGATGTAACCCGAGGACCTACTGTACTTACAATAGCCAAGATCTGGAAACAGCCCAAGTGCCTATCAGTAGATGAGTTGATAATAAAGGTGTGGATACATTTACACAGTGGAATACTATGTGGCTGTAAAAAGGAAGGAACTCTTATCTTTTGGGACAGCATGGATAGCTAGAGATTATAATGCTAAGCAAAATGAGCCAGTCAGGGAAAGACAAATACCATATGATCTCACTTATTTGGAACCTAATGAACAAACTAACCTGACAAACAAACAAAAATAGCACCAATAGCCAAGCATTGTCCAAGATGGGAGACTTGGTGCCACCTTTATTCTTCTGCATCCTTCACTCCCCACATTCTTAGTCTGCCAGTTGTACCCCTTTAGTTGCTCTTTGATCTTCCCACTTCTCTTCATGCCACACCATCTTCTAGTCCCAGCCACACCATCTCTCTCTTGGACCCACCCCCCACCTCCACTCCAACCCAATAAAACAGCCCATTCAATGCTCACTGCCCTGTCTAATCCATTCTTTAAGCCGTGGTAGGGGAGTCTTGCAGAAATGCAAGATTTCCCCTGTCACATCCTTGCCTAAAACCCTACGCTGGCTCTGCATTATCGGTAAGTTAAAGATCAAACCTCTTCACAGGTCCTGCAAGGCCCTCAAGACCCCTTTCCAACTGTCCTCTGCTATCCAGCTAGGCTGATCTCCCTGCCTGCACTCCTTCTCATCTGCCCTTCCCCAAGCCCAGCACTTCAGGTCTCTCTGTGTCCTGGGAGCTCCTCCACCACTGCCCGAATGCTGGGGTCCAGCCCCAGAGGTCCAGGGGTTCCCAAAGGTGTGGACAGCATCAGAAAAGAATGAAGGACATGGAGACAGCGTTCAGATGATCAGCATAGTTAGGTTCTTCTTTTATTGTCCTGTTACAGCTGTATTTATACTATTTGATTCTGTAAGCATGCCTCTATAGTTACATCATGGTATGTTTTGGGTCCTCCTTTGACCTTCTACAGTTCCTTGTTTTATGTTTATAGTTCCTTATCTGACCTTTGCTAAAAATCTTATCTCTATCTAGCTCTGTTGATTTTAATCTTATCTATTGTCTATGTTTCTAAATTCTATTCTAAAGGTTAGTCCCTGTGTTCCATAATAAGGCTTAGTTTGTTATTTCTATTCCAAGGTCACTATTCTACTGCTCCAAGGAAATAACTGAAGGAGATTTTCCTGTTCTGTGGCCTAAGTAAAGGTTATGTCCTTTTAGCCTTGCTGGTGGTCTTCCTTGGGACTGCCCTGCATTGGCAGATTTTTAGGGGTATAGGCTTTGGTACTTTCTCTGATGGGTAGACCCCTGGGGATGTGGGTAGACCCCTGGGGATGGTGGGTAGACCCCTGGGGATGTGGGCCTAACAAGTCCTAAATTTATTGCTAACAGTCTTAGTCTAAGTTCCTCAGAAGTAGTACACGGTATTTCTGTAACTCTAGGGGGTTTTACTGATTTATTCCCTTTCCTAGTCCTGTTAATCCCTAACTCCAGGGAAACATTCCCACCTGGGGAAACAACCTTTCTCAGAGAGGTGGCCCTGGTTAGAACACATAGAAGGGGAGCAAACATCTTAAGAACAGTATGCCATATATGCCAGGTCCCTTGGAGCATATACTGTGCAGATGTTTCTTTCCTGCAGCCACTGTGTTAAGCAGCAAGGATGGAACGGCTTCCGGCACCTGACACCTCCCAAATGCAATTCTCCAGCCTGGACCTCGCCTCTGAATTCCAGACTCACACACCCATCTCCCAACCAAACTTGTGACTCCTGCATCCCGAACAATAACGCCCTTCCTTCCTGAACCTCCCCATTGCTGTCTATCTCACTGAGCAGACTCAAACCTTGAAACCACCCTGGCTCCTCTCTTTCTCACATTCCAAATTATGTTGGCTTTACCCTCAAAACACAGTCCTCTCCCGCCCTCTTCCCTCTGCCTCATTGACACGCCCTTCAAGCTCTTTCCTTAGGGCCTTTGCACTGCCATTTGTTCACCTTGAATGTGATCCTCTCCTCTCCTCTCCTCTCTGACAGCTAAGCACCTTGTTTCCTCACTTCTGTTCTCAGACGTCACCTCTTAGAGGAGCTTTCGCTGACGAATCTATGTGAACTAGTGCCCCCTGCCCTGCCAGCACTCCATTCTCCTGATCCTGTCTTGTCTTTCCCATCTCCCCATCTGACCCATTTGATCTATTTGTTTGTTTCCTGGTTGACCCTGATAGAATGTAAGCTCTCTGAGGACAGGGACTTGTTTAGTTTATTGCTGTATTCCTGGCATTTCCAATAGTGCCTGGTCCACAGGAGGTATTCAATCTATATCTGTTGAATGAATGAATAAACTTCAGACTTACTACTGCCTTTCCCCCCGCCCACCCCCTGCCCCCAGACTAGATGGTATCTCCATTATATACTTTTAGCACCCTTTTATCTCCTTTGAAACATTTGGTGCAGTTGTAATCAGATAATTGTATAATGTAAGCTCTGCCCTGTTCACTCCTGTGTTTCCAGTCCCATAGTAGACACTACATATGTGTTGAGTGAATGAATGACAGCAGACCAGATGCTATTTGGAAAACTGACCAACCAGTTGGTGCTTGACAGAGGGACTGAGCCCTGGACGCAGGGATGCCTGGGGTTCAGCCCTGTCTCTCCTACTAACTCACTGTGCGACCTTCAGGTAGTGACTGTCCCTTTCTGTGTCACAGTGTCCCCAGATGAAAAATGAGGAGCAAGATCATGCTACTCAGGATAAGCCGTTAGGCCAGAAGGAACCCCTTGTTCCTAGAAACCAGCACCCCTTGATCCCACGCTGGCCCGTGGCATTGGACAGGCCAGTGGGGCTGTGTTGGAACCACTTGGTAAAAAGTTGGCCTTGGGACCTCTGCTGGCAGGCAGGGCTCCTGGCAGAGCCAGCCGGTCAGTGTCTTGGCTGAGTGAGTGAGTGGGCAGCAGGCAGAGGTGATTGATCTTCCCCCACTGGGCGGTCCTGTCCATAAATCTCACTGGCCCAGTGGAGTAGCCTAGGACGCAGGAGTCACAGACAGTACATTCCAGCTTGGCTGGCTCTGAGGGCTGCTTGCTATCCCTTCTAGCTCCCAGGCACAGGGTTCTCTGTGGGGGGTGAGCCCTATTCAATCTGACCATAGTTCCCAGCTCCCAGTCCTAGGAAACTTCTGTCTAGAGCATGCCAATCTTTCTCCAGTGGCATTGTTTTCTGCCAACCTGCCACATGCAAGTTCATGAATCTCTGAGTTCTGCTCACGGGCCCTTGTGAAGGGATTGCTAAGTGAAGGGGAGCCAGGTGGATGAAATGCTGAGTCTACGGGGAGACACAGCCCTCACCGTCCCACTTCCTCAGAGCTTGACTACAATACAAAAATCTCCTCTAATCTATTAACAGAGTCACAGAATCACAGGCTTCCAGAGCTGGAAGGGCCAGACCCCTTATGCAGATGCTCCTGTTGCATGACCTGGCTCTTTGCTTCTGCTTGCACGCCTCTGGGAGGGGGAGCTCACTCTCACTCTGGACTGGATAGCTTCAACTTCCCTGAGCTATGATGACATACAGAGATGAATCAGACCTAGGCTCTGTCCCCACAGCCAGAGGATAGAGAAAGAGAAGGATCCAACTAGCGCTGAAATGCTTTATTTACTCAAGCTTTCTCCGAGCTTCCACTAGCTGTCAGGCCAAAGGTGGGTACTGAATATACTGAGACTTACTTTCATAAAGTATTTTCTGGGTGTGTGCTCAGCCATGGCACTCTGTACCTGGGGAGACAGACAAGTGAGGGAACACAGAAATCAATACGTACTAGTAATTGCAGTTTGTGATAATGGCTGTAAAGAGATGAGCAGGGAGGACTCACAGAAGAAGTAACTTCAGATGGGGGAGAGGAGAGGGAAAAGAAAGCCTCTTGGTGAAAGTAACATTTAAGCAAGACTTGGAGGATCTGTTAGCATCTGTGGGGGGCGGGGGGAGGAGAATGGGACGGGAAGACCAGTGCAGGCAGAGGGAAGAGCAAGTGTGGAGAGGCCTGATGCAGGAGAGCGCTGGGCTACTGTTAGGACTGACAGGAGGCACGGGGGCCAGATGAGGCTGGAGAGGAAGGTAAGGGCAGGTTGTGGGGTCTTCAGACCCAGACTAAGGAGTTTGCATATTATCTTAAGAGCTATTGGAAGCCCTAAAGGGGTTTAAGCAGGATCTCTTTGAAGGAATAAAGCAAAGTCTCCAGGTGCTCTTAGGCTTGCAGCAAAGACATTAATGAGACAAAATATTATAAGAATGAGCAAGAAAAGCTTTTCTTTTCGTGCCCTCAGCACCCTTCTTGAATGTACTATCTATCCTGCTTTCTCTTGCTACAACCAGTCTGGGATGGAGCTGGACTCTGCCACCTGCTGGCAACAACTGGAATGTCAGGCAGGATGAGGTGGGCAGAAAGGTGACTGGGGGAACAATCCAGGGCCCACTTGGGCTTTTCTGAAGGGTAAGCACACAAGGATGAGCTCCATGGAGGGCCTAAGGGAGCCTGATGATTCAGGATGGCAGATGATTCAGGAGGGCTGGGAACAGGAGGAAGGAACTGAGCATTGATGGAGCAGCAGCTCAGAGATGAGGACACAGGGTCCACCCTTATGGGGTGCTGAGGTCTGAGTCCAGATTTTGGCTCCAAGCCAGACCAGTAGGGGGGCCCAACCTGTTGCCATGGGGACCCAGGGCTGTGTCCATACAGATGGGGGGAGATGACCCCCCTCAGCTGTATGAGGACACCCAGAGAGCAGGGACCAGCCTCAAAGCCAGTGTCCACCCACACTCCCCTTTCCGGAACAACTTGTTTTGCTCTAAAGCTTGGGACTTTGACCTGGGAGGTGTGTTTTCGTCCTGTTGGTCACCTGATGTCCTTCCTGCTTATCCCACTCTCCACCCCACCCCCACCCACCCCTGTCCCCCAAAGCATGGCCCAGGGAATCCTTGTACTTCCCCAGGCTTTTTAGGGAAGTGGGGGTGCTGCTCAGGTAAGGGAGGAAGGACCTGGGACTTGGGGACTGATGGGAGAGGCTGGGCTGCTCTTATGAGTCGCTGGCTGGAGGGGCCTCACAGCAGCGACTTCCCTGTCCACGTCGTTTTGGATTCTCCTTTCTGGGTTTCTGGGACACCCCTTCCTCTGGGGTTTCCTCCTCCTGCTTTATCCTGACTCCTCTTTCATGAAAGACCCTTCTGTGTTGGGGCTGTGTCCTGGCTTCTCACTGCTTCCCCCACCCCACACACACAGCCTGGCAGACAGGCACTCTCATGTCTCAGTTACCCCTGCTGTACCACAGATGGCTCCTGGATCTAACTCTCTATTCCTGGGATCTGACTGCCCTCTGCACCTTTTCCTCTGAGGGCCAACAGGCACCACAAGCTCATCATTCCTCCCCACGTCCCAAAGCCTTGTCCTGGGCACCACCTTTCACCAGCGACCCAAGCCAGAAGCCAGGAGCCACCTCAGCTCCTCCCTGTTTCCACCCACTCCCGCTAGTCACCATGTTCCAGCAGCCACGGCCCCTCATAAGCAGGGCTTAGATCTATTCCTACTGCCCCTCTCTGGTGCAGGCCACAGCCCTGGCTGTGTGGCTGTTGTACAGCCTCCCATGTTCTCCCTTTCTCCAGTCTTTGCGTTCCCCTTTCCTTCACCACTCTCTGTCCAGAGGTGTTTTCAAAAGCAAACCTGACGGGACGCCCCTGCTTGAAACCCTCGAAGAAGGCATTGTGGATGTTTGTTAAATGCAACCCCATTCCTGGCATTCCAGGCAGTGAACCTGTGGCTGTTCATTAACATGCATGGTGCTGGTTCTAGACAAACTTTGTGCCAGAAGATTCTGAGGACACCAAGCTGGGATGGGGAGGCAGAGCAGGATATCCATGTATGGAGGGGCCACTAGACTGTAAGCCAAGCCTCTTGGATCACCTTGAGACACCCCATCTTTGGATGGAAATGGGCCCACTGCACTGCCGTGTGCACACCCACACCCATGCAATTGGGGAAGCTGGGACGAAGCGTAAAGTCTGAGTGTCAGCCCCAGAAGACCTGTCCTGCAGGAGAAAGGGCTGCCCTGCAGGAGAAAGAGCAGCAGTCTGGTGGCTTCTGGCCAGGGAAGCTGTGGAGGGGTTTCTAGCTCATGCTCTGGCTTCTGGGGACCCTCCACCTCTGAGACTTTGCCCCTGGCTGCTGGCTCCTTCTTTCTTGGTGTCTCTGGAGCTGGACTCTCTGCATCTCTGGCTTCCCCTAGTCCCGGGGCATAGGGGGCTAGGAGACCCAGCATAACCTTGGCCCCAGGCCTCGACAGGCACTTGGGTCATTCTCAGTTCCTGAGCTGGGGCCTGATGAACTCCATGTGATTTTGAGGGCTGAGGCTCCGGGGTCCAGAGCCCCAGATTGGACCTTGACACCTGAGGGTGTCCTTCCTTTGTCCTCCACAGCTCAGCTGTGTCCCCCCACTAGTCTCCCTGTGATAGGTGCAAATGGGCCAGATGTATGTGGAGAGACTTCTAACCAAGCCCAGATCTTGTTCCAGGGAAGCTCCACCCAGATCCCAGGAACCACATCTGGGGCCAAGAGGAAGAGCTGAGCTGAGCCAGGTCAGTGGGGCTGGGTAGAGAAGCCCGGGGCCTGGGAACCTTAGGCCCTCTGTGGTGACCCCCACGGGAGAGGGTGGATTTAGAAAGCTACTGTGCAGCACCGGGCAAGCGCAGAGGGACAGAAGCCAGGACTGTGACTCAGGACTGTGTCCCAGGACTGGGTCTGGGCTGAGTAGGGACAGGTGAGAGGAGAACAGGAAATAGGCTAGGCTCTGCGGGAGGGGTAGCTTTGACCTTTCCCTGGCCTCTGAGGTTTACCCCACTCTTCCCCAGCCAACCAGCAAATTTCTTAATCCTCCTGTCTGCCTTCCAAAGGGCCCCACCCAATGGGCTCATTCAGGGTAGAAGCAATAATGTGTCACTCTCTTCCCAGAGCCCAGCCTTCCTGCCAGGAAGGGGGAGCTGATGTAAAAACTCCGGGGAGGCCTTGGGCTTGGAGGTGAGGTCCCAACTCTCCCCACATCCCCTAGTCCGTAGACCCACTTCCTTAGCCAGACTCTGAAAGGTGACCTCACATGCCAGCTCCCGTGGGCTGGGCACTCGCCAGGGAGGCCAGGCCTGGCAGCTCATTACCATGGGAGGGAGGGCAGTTTCTCTGCACTTCCCTCCTCCTCCCACTTGTCTTCTTCCTTACCAGCTCCTCTCCTCCCGGGCCAGACTGCTGGGCTACGCTCTGGCTGATCTCAGCACGTACCCACAGACCTCACAGATTCCAGGAGCCCAGAGGAGGCCTGGGAGCTGCCTGCAGCCATGTCAGCCCTCAGCCTGCTCATTCTGGGCCTGCTCTCCGCGGTGCCACCTGCCAGCTGTCAACAAGGTGAGCACAGGACCGGCCCGCGGTGGCTGTGGTGCGGAGGGCTGGGCTGGGTGCTGGTACCAGGTGTGGATGAGGGGTGTCTCCTGGCCTCTGTCACCACCCTTGACACCTGCAGCTCCGACAGGGGAGCAGAGACTGGAGTCATGGAGGAACCTCCAAAGGCCGAGAACTCGGAGCCAGATTTCTGCCTGAGACTCTTTTCCATGAGTGGGAAGTGCAGGCAACAGGGGAAATGTTGGGTCTAGGATGGGGGAGAGGAGAAGCAAGCTCTAGGAGCAG
>NW_006283135.1:861230-864720 GCF_000327345.1 Myotis davidii
TAGAGATGGCGGTCCTGGGAGCAGGGTTTGGGCTGAGCCACTTGTGCCAGGGGAGGGGCCGAGCTGTCACCCGTGGCTTTGGCGTAAGCCCTCATTTTAGTTTCCTGGCCTTGGTAGGGGACAGTGCTCCAGTGTGGCCCCCACCACCTACCTGAGTTCTTTGCTCAGCTCTGCCTCTGTCTTGCTGTGTGGCCTTGAGCAAATCACTACCCCTCTCTGAGACTCAGCTTTCTCATCCGTAATATGAGGACAATAAAGCCGCCCTGCCTACCTCCCACTGTGGCTGCCGTGTCAGGGGCGTGGAAGAGCTTGGCACCAGTGAGGTGCCACACCCCAAGATGTGGTGTCTGCCCTGCACTGTGAGGCTACACCTGCAGCCTAAGTCTGGACTCTTCTCTGCTACCGCAGGCTCTGCCCCTTGCTCTGCCTCAGCTCAGAGCCACATGGTGTGTCTGGAGGGAGTTGGCTGTAGAGTTCAGAGGAAGCAAGGAGGGCCCCCCCAAGGGCTTGAGCCCTAACTCCTAATCTTTGAGCAACCGCTAACCTGAGGAAACAATGTGTCTAAACCATTGCTTCTAGGGGAAACAACGGCTCCAAAACATTGCTTTTTGGCAAGTATGAAACTCAGGGTAACCATACTGTGAATCTTCTGTTACCCAAGGAGAGAAGCAAGATCTGACCTGGCCATAGGCCAGAGAGTTCCCAAACCCTGCCTCGTTCCCAGTACCTGCCGGCTCAGAGGGAGCTGAGAAGAGGCAGGGCCTTCACTCCTGCAGGAAGCTTTAGGGTAGACTTAAGGAAGGACTTTCGAGTGAGAGTGAGTCAGAGTGAGCTTTTTGATGCCCGGCCTGGAGCCTCAAAATAGAGGATGGCACTAGGATGCTGGTGTTTTGGGCTGGAGGCAGGACCCCTCTGAAGCCTCCTGCTAGCCTCTGGGCCCTCCTGAGACCTCTCCCTGCTGATGCGTGCATGTCCTCTGTGGGGCCAGCTCCTCAGGCTCACGGGGCACCGTGCTGCCCAGGCAGTTAAGAGTCCCTTGGGGCTGCCAGTCGCTGAGGACAGAGACTTCCGAGAAACCTTGAGGGTTAGAGGTGGTGTCAAGGGTTAAACATAACCCTTAAGGGTCAGAAGGCAGAGATGTGCATGGACAGGGCCTCACCCCCTGAGCACGGAGCTGGAGGAGCTGAAAGGGGTCAGGTTTTGAAGCTTCCTTCCTGGCCCTGAAGACCCAGAGGAGAGCCCCTCTGTCTTGCGTTTTGTCCCACCCCCCACTCTCTCTGGGCACCTGGGCACCCATAGCTGAGCAGCAAGCCCGTCTCTCATTCCCATGCCCCACCCAGCACTAGGAACCCTCCTGCTACAGAACAGGATCTTCCAGATGCCAGCCCGGTCTGTCAGCGCTGGGCTGCCCAGCCTGCTGGGAGCCAGGGAGGAGGGTTGCCACCCCTGGGTGGCAGGCCTAGGCTGGCTGTCCAGGGGGCTGCCCTTTGGTCCCTGTGGCCCAGACACTCCCTATGGGGCCCTGCAGGTAACCCATGATAAGGGGGCTCTGGGCCGCCTGGACCTCAGACACAGTATTCTGAGGCCTGTTCCCTCCTCAGTTCCTCATTCCTCCTTTGAACTCCTGTCTTCCTTCCTCCAAACCTCCATTTTCTTCAGCTCAGTGGAGTGTCAGATAGGTCCTCCTTCCCGCCCCTGCCACCCAGAAGGTCTCCTCTGGCCCTGGCAGCTGGCTGATGACCTCTAGCACAGGCCCCAGCCCTTGGGGTGGAAGGCCCTCCCCACTACTCTGTACTCACAGCCCCACTGTGGCCAGATCACTGCAGCACCCCCGCTCCCCTCCTCCAGGCCTGGGGAACCTGCAGCCCTGGATGCAGGGCCTGATCGCCATGGCCGTGTTCCTGGTCCTCGTTGCAATCGCCTTTGCTGTCAACCACTTCTGGTGCCAAGAAGAGCCGTGAGTGCTTCCTGGGGATCCCGGGGACCCTGGGGGCTGGACCATCACGGGCAGAGTGGCCCCAGGACCATGGCTACTGCTCCAGTAGACACCCAGGGTCCAGTCCTCTCATGGTGTAAAAGGCCCGACATCTTGGGCTACAGCACCAGCTCACTGGCTCCCAGACCTGCCTGCGAGGCCCCACTGCTCGGTGCTCACTCACTGGGAGGGTGGAGAAATGGCTCCTCTTCTCAGAGTCTATCTGTATATTTGATACAGCTGCCCAGCCCACAATGGGGGCTGTGAAACCTCTGGAAAGGAAGGCCCTGTCTTTCCCTGGGGTCAGCTGCCATGCTACATGCAGGGGTACAGAGGGGCAGTGAGACAGGCACCCCTGTGCTCACAGGCTCCCCATTGGCAGGGGAGGCAGGTTTGAAAGCAGCCGGCAGAGGTGCAAGTACTGCCGCTAAGGGGAGAGCAGAATGCGGTGCAGGCCTGACCCATCTGGAGAGCAGGGGTGGTCCAAGAAGGCCTCCACTACACCTTTACCCCAAAGCCAGTCTCAGGATAGGGTGGCCTGGAATGGAGACTGGAGTCAGGGAAGAGTGCCCTGGGGTCCTGAGTTAAGGGCAGTGCTGGGGTCCAGCTCCAGCAGGTCCAGGGGTTCCCCATAGGTGCGGACGGAGTCGGCGAAGAAGGAATGACACGGAGGCAGCGTTCGGGTGATCATCATAGCCAGGTTCCTCTAGCCAAGTTCTGGTCAGGATCTCCAGCAAAGTTCTGGTTAGGATCTCCAGCCAGCCAGGTTCTATGGCCATGTTCTCTCGCTAGGTTCTCCAGCCAGGTTCGGTCGCCAGGTTCTCATGTTCTCTCCAGCGAAGTTCTTCTGGCTCTCGGTTCTGTGTAGGTTCTATCTTCTAGGTTCTGTCTTCTATGTTCTGTCTTCTAAGTTCTGTGTCCTAAGTTCTGTGTCCTGTTGTCTTGTTGCATCTGTATTTATTCCAGTTGATTCTAATCCTATCAATCTCTATTCCAAAGGTTAGGGCGTTTCTTATCTCCATTCCAGGGAGTAAAGAAAAGCATGATTGTTCGTAGTTAGTGATTAATTACCCGCCTGGCACTTAGTTAAGAGGTTTTATTCCCTCCCTAACTTCTGGGGGAAATCTCTACCTGGGGAAACAACCTTTCTCGGAGAGGTGACCTTGGTTAAAACACATAGTGCCAAGAAGGTGAGCAAACATATTAAGAACAGTATGCCATATATGCCAGGTCCCTTGAAACAGCAAAGATGGACCGGCTCCTGGCAGGGCAGGGCACCGAGGTAGAGGGGCTGGGCTGAAATCTGGCCCACTCAGCATTTGCCAACCCTGGGGGCAAGGGTACAGCTGCCCCAGCTCTCACCCACATGGTCTGGGGCCAAGGTGCAGGAGTAGCCCTGCACAGCCCACTGAGAAACACATCTCATGGGTGGAGAGAGGGATAGAGAGGTCCAAGATAGGCCAGTGATGAAGGCACGGGCCCAGGCCAAGCAGACCCCTGCACAGCAATGTGCTG
>NW_006283135.1:864737-871206 GCF_000327345.1 Myotis davidii
GGGCTTCTCCCAGTGCGGTGGGGATCTAGTGCAAGTTTGCAAGTGGTTCTGGTTGCCCTCAGTGGGCATGTGCAAGGAGAGCAATGCGGAGGCTGGGCATGAGGTCAGGAGTCTGGATGATGGAGGTGACAAGGGATGCAGAGAGGCAACATGTCTAGACTGTCTGCTGCCTAGGAATCAGACCCCTGGGATGGAGGGATGGAGACAGCAGCAGGCAAGAGGGAGGAAGGACAGGAAAACATTTAGGCTTCTGACAAAGCCACTCCTGAGACACAGAACACAAAAGCAGAGCTGGGGCAACTGCTGAGTTTAATTTGGGACACAGTAAGTCTGAGCAGCCCGTGGAATGTCCAAGGCAAGATGAGCAGCAGTAAGGCTCCCTGGAGCCCTCAGGAAAGCAGTTTCCGGGGAGGTGGGACAGAAACCACACTCAGGGGGTTTAATCCTACATAATAAAAGGCTAATATGCAAATCGACTGAACGGTGGAACGACCGGTCGCTATGATGCGCACTGACCACCAGGGGGCAGATGCTCAATGCAGGAGCTGCCCCCTGGTGGTCAGTGCACTCCCACAAGGGGAGCACTGCTCAGCCAGAAGCCGGGCTCTTGGCTGATGAGCGCAGAGGTGGTGGCAGAAGACTCTCTCGCCTCTGCGGCAGTGCTAAGGATGTCCGACCACTGGCTTAGGAGAGCGGGCCTAAGCTGTCAGTCAGACACCCCCTAAGGGCTCCCAGACTGCGAGAGGGCGCAGGACAGGCTGAGGGATCCCCCACCCCTGAGTGCATGAATTTTGTGCAGCGGGCCTCTAGTCTTAAATAAGGGGCCAGGAGCTTTGCCCTTTCTCCACTGACCTCAGCTCTGTCTTCAGTGGCTGGTGACCACGGTGCTCCTGCTGCCTGGGAAAATCCTGTGGACATCTTGAGCAGACCCTGAGTCCTGCGGGGTCTGCTCTGGGGCTGAGCTGAGCCAGAAGAACAGCAAAGGGAGGCTGCCAGTCTTGGGCTGGGACCTGTGGCTCCCACCGTAGAGCAGGCAGAAGGTGTGAGGGTCCATGGAGTGCGGCCAGAATCAGGTGCTGCCAGGGACCCCACAGGAGAGAGGGGCTTCTGCTAAGGGGCAGCAGCCTCTGCCCTTGGACTTGTGAGAACCAGAGCCCAGACAAGGCCTTACTGGACGTGGGGAGAAGGGGGTACAAGAAGGGAGGAGCTCCAGAGAGCTCTCCTGATGAATCCTGTCCCCAGGGAGCCCGTGAACATGGTCATGACCGTTGGCAACAAGGAAGATGGGATTCTGGCAGGAACGGAAGGGAAGTACTCCTCGATGGCGGCCAGCTTCAGGTGAGGTGCTCCAGGGGCTGGGACATCAAGACCAGGTGCTTCTGCCGGAGCTGGAGGGGAGCATGGGGCTCCTGCGGGGCAGGGCTCAGTGAGGAGAGAGGGCGCACGAGGGGACTGGTGAGCGACGGGGGCTTGATGAGGACCGCAGGTCCATGGGGACAGGAAGCCTTAGTTTGGGGAGAGGATGGGGATAGGGACTTGGTGGGGGAAGGGGCTCAATGAGTGGATTGGGGCTCAGGAAGGATGCAGTGGGGAAAGGGACTCTAAAGAGAGGAGTGGGGGGACTCTCTGGGAAGAGAGCTCAGTGGGGAGGTGGTCTCATTAGGGGGCTCAGTGGGGCCTGTGTGGAGGGGCTCAGTGGAGGGGGTTCAGGGAGGTGGTAATGAGAGACCTCCAGTGTCAGGTGCACAAGACCAGATGTGGTCAGGGGAACCCCTTCTGGGACTCAAAAGTCTCCTCTGAAAGATGCTGTTCTCACAAGTGCAGGATGGGGCAGGGAGAAGGCGATGGGAGGGAAGGTATACTGACCCTTGTCACCCTCTTTCAGGTCCAATGAGCATGAGAATGCCTATGAGAACGTCCGGGAGGAGGAGGGCAGGGTCCGGAGCACCCCCATGTGACCCCACTTGCCGGCGGCCCCCAGCGCTGATCCTGGGCGCCTGGAATCAATGCCATGCCACTGAGCAGGAATCTACAGCAACAGGCCGACTTCTCCACCACACCCCACCCCACCCTCCTTTGAATCCTCCTTCGGAACTCAGACTGTGCCTGGGATGGGGCTCCACTGTGGCTCTGAGGTCTCCTGGGGGGTCTCCCACTCAATTCAATTCAGGAGACCCTTCTGAAGGAGACAGTCAGCTCAGCACCTCCCATCCTGCCTACATTTCCTCCCCTCACTGTGGAAATGGCCTTATTTCTGTGAATAAAACCTTTTTGTACTTCGGAGGCTCCCAGGGCTCAGAAACAGCCTTCAGGCAGCCCCTACCTTGCGTTCTGCATCGTGACAATCAGCACCAACGCTGCTCTCCAGGCGGCATGGGAGGGTTACCCAGGAAGCCCTCTCTGGGAGGCCCCGTGGGGCCAGGGAGCTCACCACTCCACCATTATTCCAGGCAGCACAACCCCCTCCCGCTGGCTCCATGCTGCCTGGCACTGTGGTGGGTTCACTTTCTCACCCATTCAGCTCCCCCTCCCTCCACAAGCCTCTCTGGGTGGGCTTCCTGCATGGAAAAGAGTCTTGGACTAGGGACTTAGGAAGCGCAGATTTGAGTGCCCGCTGCTCCAGCAACTTGCTGTGTGACTTTGGGAAGAGTCACCATCCTCTCTGAACTCAGCTTCCCCTCTGTGGCTGGTTTGGCCAGTCTCACCACAGAACCAGTCCTGGGGTGGGGATGGGGTTGGGGGTGGAGTCAGGCTCCCCATGAGAGTGAAGCAGGAAGGAGAGAGAGGAGGCATGACTTAGCTGCTGGCTGACCTTGCAGGCCTCTCACTTCTGTGACTGTCATTCTTATGGGAACAGCCTCTGTCTCTGTCTGGGGTGACAACCAGAGTCAGACTGACCCGGGAGCACCGCCAGATGCAGAGGAGTGGGGCTGCAAGGTAGGAGGCAGACCACTTGTCCCCAAGATCTCCCTCTGCCAACTGTCCCAGCCTGTCACAGCGTCTTCCCTTCACCGTTTGTAGCCATGCCTCTGCGGTTCTAAGGCTTCACTCAAATGCCCTGGGCGACCCGGCTGAAGTCCGGACTATCCCTTCTCTCCTCACTGGGTTTGCAGTCGGCAGCGATGGGGAGACCGGACAGAAGGGCGGCAGGGTCTTTGCCCCAGGCTTACCCTTCCTTGCTGTGTGCACTTGGGCAAATCTCCTCTCCTCCCTGAGCTTCAGCTCAGTGAATTGTGGCGGTAGCTCTTGTGATTGATTAAGTGATGCTTAAGATGATTTTCAAGATCACTTCCCTCATGCTCAGAGGATCATGAGCAGAAATCCTGCTTGGGAATTGTACTTCAAGCAGCCACCCCCTGGGCGATGCCCCCTCACCCACCTCTGCTAGTTTCAACTCTGCATATCCCTTTTTTTTCTTGGCCCAAACAAGGTTCCTCTTCCATTAGGAAGTCTTCCTGGATTAGACCAGAGGGCAGAGTTCAGGGACTGAAGGAGAGAGGGAGGTTCCTAGCGGCAGAATACCTCTCCCTCCTCTCCAGCCTCAGGTCTGAGCTTTGGCTGCCTGGATCCGATTCTCCTTGCATGAAACTACATTTCCTGCCACTGCTGCCCCCAAGGTGTCCTGAAGGTGGGGTGGGGTGGGTTTGAGTCCGGCTCCCCAGGCCTGCTAGGGCCCAGATGCAGGGGGTGGGCAAACTTTTTGACTCGAGGGCCACAATGGGTTCTTAAACTGGACCGGAGGGCCGGAACAAAAGCATGGATGGAGTGTTTGTGTGAACTAATATAAATTCAAAGTAAACATCATTACATAAAAGGTTCCGGTCTTTTTTTTTTTTTTTAGTTTTATTCATTTCAAGGGCCGGATCCGCCCGCGGACTGTAGTTTGCCCACGGCTGGCCCAGAGGCAGAGCCACCACCCCTCTGCAGCAAGTGAAGCCTGCGCCTCTCACCTGTTAGGTTTTACCAGGTGGGATGGGCTGGCAGGGGCCCTGCCCAGGTTCCTGGGCCTCTTCAGCCCCTCCCCATGCTGGCAGGACCAGGATGGTGGGAACTCTGGGGATCCTTGCAGGTGCTAGGCTGGCACTGACCTTTCTACTACGCCCCCCTCCCCCCTTGTTCCTGCCCTGACAGGGGGCAGGGGGCAAGGGGCTGTCGGCCCCAGAACTGCTGGAGCCCCCAATCCTTATCGCTAGTTCCCACCTGCCCGACTGGCCAGATGAGGGAGGGAAAGGAGGCTGGGCTCGGGCCAGGGTGGCGCTTAATGACCCTCCGGGGCCCTAATCTCCGATAGGCAGCCGCTGAGCGGCTCAGGCTGGATCCTGGAGGAGGCTGATAACGTACCAGCTGGGCCCCCCACCATCTATCCGGGCGGCACAGCCCGTCCCGAGGGGGCGGCGCTCACGGGTCTGGGGAGGGAGCCCGTGGGCTGGGGCGGAGGGGATTCCAGGCTCCAGAGTGACAGATGAGGGGGCGGGCCCGAGCCGCGGAGCGGTGGGGTGGGCACGCAGGAAACCCCAAATGGCCGGTGCTGCTTTACGCCTTCCCGCCTCCTTCCCACTCCTTTCTCCCGGTTTAGGACCTCTCCACCCGGACCGGCGCTCCCAGCCTTTATCGATCTCCGATCTCCATCACGGTTTCTGTCTCTTTCTGGGTGCGTCTCTTGGCCTTTGTTCTTATCTTCATCCCTTGCCTCTGCCCGGTCTCCCTTGCTCCCTCCACCTGAGCTCAGCGCTCACCGTCCCCTCTCCCACTGCATCCTTTCTCTATTTCCAGCTGGTTCTCCCCATTGCTCCCCCCCCTATCCCCACCCTCCGCACATGCCCAAGCTGCCCTGATGTGACCCGTGGAGGGGAAAGTCCCTCATGGAGTCTCCCTTCCTTGTGCCGCATCATTCCCCCCCCCCACCCACCCCGCTTGCTCTCCGGGCAGAAAGCTCAAATTGCGCACACCCTGGCTCTAGGGCCAGCAGGGTCTCTCTCTCATTCTTGCTCCTCCTACTTCCTGGAATAGGACTCGCACCTCTCTTTTTCTTCCCCTACCTAACACATGTGGATTTCACAGGGTTACAGAGTAGATTACGCCCAAATTCAGGCCCTGCAGGCTCCACCCAGGAACTGCAGATCTGAGGGAGATTGCAGCGCAGCTTACTTCAATTAGACTTGAGGAGGAACTTCCAGCCTGGAGTTCTATGTTGAGTGTCACCTGTTACATAGAGGCCAGAGCGCCAGGCCATGGAGATGGTTTCCAAGATCACTTCACTCATGCTCAGGTATAATGAGCAGAAGTGCTACTTGCGGATTGTGCTTCCAGGAGCCATCAGATCTGGACTACAGCTGGGCAGCCTCCTGGGGCCCAGGGTAGAGGTGAGGTGTGGGGTGCGGAGTGTCACTGGGAGGGGATGTGACCCAAGTCACACACACTCTGCCCTGTCCCCTTGGACCAACCTCACAGGTGAGTCAGATGGCTGGGGCTGTCAGACTTGCTCCGGGACCAGGGCAGGAAACACTCGCCCCTCCTCCAGATCTGACCAGGGGCCTGGACCCCCCGCCCCCACCCCCACTCCCACCTCTCCTTCCAGTTTTCAGTCCCTGGAAGAACACACAGTGGCCAAGGCTTTGAGAGTGAGGGTCTTGCAGACTTGGGTTCAGATTCCAGCTGTGGTCTCACTGCTGGTGGGACCATTCAGGTGCTCCACCCACGTGCCAGCAAACTGGCTCTGTCAAGCCTTCCCGCAGGGCTGCTGAGGGAGGAAGGAGACAATGCATGTTACTGTGGCACCAGGACTTGCCAGAAGACCACCTAGGCCAGCCGTGGGCAAACTACGGCCCATGGGCCGGATCCGGCCCGTTTGAAATGAATAAAACTATTGAAAAAAAAGACCGTACCCTTTTATGTAATGATGTTTACTTTGAATTTATATTAGTTCACACAAACACTCCATCCATGCTTTTGTTCCGGCCCTCCGGTCCAGTTTAAGAACCCACTGTGGCCCTCGAGTCAAAAAGTTTGCCCACCCCTGATCTAGGCCCAGTTTAGATGTCACTTCCTCTGGGAAGCTCCTCCCACCCTGAGTTAGGTGCTTGCTCTGGGCTCCCCTGCTCCCCCGCCCCTCCACTTGCTGTCTGTTTACTTGTCTTTGTCCAGCTCCAGCCTGATTGCTCTTCAAGGGCAAGAATGGGGTCTCTTCCCTCTGTGTGTCACTAGCACCCAGGACAGGGTTGAACTCAGGGGAAGGGAAGCCCTGGGCTTGGTGAAGAGACTCAAAGGAAGGAAGGAACTAAACCTCAGGAACTATCTGTCCAGCTGTAAATCTGTCCACACCCCTCAGTCCCACACAGGTGCACACACACATGGGCACACCCACACACATTCTCTCTCTCTCTCTCTCTCTCTCTCTCTCTCTCTCTCTCTCACACACACACACACACACACACGCACACACACACACGCACACACACACAGTTTTCGT
>NW_006283135.1:871275-871588 GCF_000327345.1 Myotis davidii
GGGGGTGCACGGGGAGGGGGGATGGTTTTGGTCTGCCTGTACCCTTGGCTGCCATCTGGTGGCTGCACACTTCACAGGAAGTGTGGATTCAGTGTAGCCTTTGAACTTGAGCTTCAGGTGGGGCTCTTCCCCCTTAGGCACTGGGACCAGAGACCCTCTCATGCCTTGTCCCTAGGAACCCCTACAGCAGTGGTTCTCAACCTCCTGGCCCTTTAAATACAGTTCCTCATGTTGTGACCCCCCAACCATAAAATTATTTTCGTTGCTACTTCATAACTGTAATGTTGCTACTGTTATGAATCGTCATATAATC
>NW_006283135.1:871667-873645 GCF_000327345.1 Myotis davidii
ACGTGCACACACACATGCGCACACCCACACACATTCTCTCTCTCTCTCTCTCTCTCTCTCTCTCTCTCTCTTCGTTGAAGGTCCTGGGATCAGTGACAAGCTCTTCTGAACATCATTGTTCCTTCTGGCCTTCAGATTTTTGTTTGTTTGATTTTGTGTGTGTGTGTGTGTGTGTGTTCAGTAAATATCTGATATGCAGGATGGTGTTAGCCGACCCCTGTGAAAGGGTCGTTCGACCGCCTAAGGGGCCGCGACCCACAGGTTGAGAACCGCTGCCCTACAGGTTGTGCCAGCTCCTTTCTCCATCTTCCCATGGACTTCCAGGGCAGCTAGGCCTCCAGTGCTCCTCTGGTGGCCCTTTCAGAAATTGCCTGGATGGATGCCCAGTGGCTTCTGCCCGGGGGCATCATTTCAGAGGACCCCATGTTTGCTGCAGACTTAGCCTCCTGGAGAGGCAGAAGAGAGAGAGAGTTATGTCAAAGGGGATGAGTCCCAGCACGGTCCTGAGCAAAGTGGAAGATGATGGAGCCGGGACACTGCTTTAGGCTGTGCAGCCTGTGCTTCCACTCACCAGGCCTTGCAAGCTGGCTGGGGCTTGGGTCAGCCTGCAGGGAAGGGCGCCTTTTTCTGATTCTTACAAAGGCCCAATATAGGCTAGTGAATAGCACTGAGAATGGCAGGTGCCAGAGGACAAGCAGGCATGTGTGTGGGTGACCGCATTTATGGGCACATGGCATTTAGGAGCTGTGTGGCAGCTACAGGCGACGGAGGAGGACAATGAGTTCTCGGTTCGGGTCTGAAGCTCAGGTGAGCAGTTAGTAACTGAGCCAGGGATTTTCCCTCAAGTGGGAGGTTTAGAGCCCAGGTCTGGGTCAGGCAGCCCGATTCTGCCGCCTTGACACTTAGTGTCTGTGACCTTGGGTAAGTCACCTCCACCCCAGAGCTCTGGCTTACTCATCTATAAATTGGGGCAGTAAATGGGGGCTATCTAAGAAGAGATGTCATGACAATTAAAAGAAACTGCACATAAAATACATAGAATAGTGCACTGGCAGGGTGGCTCAGTTGGTTGGAGCTTTGTCCTGTACACCAAAAGGTTGTGGGTTTGATTCCCAGTCAGGGAACATACCTAGGTTGCAGGTTTGTTCCCTGGCTGGAGCACATATAGGAAGCAACCAATCTCTCTCTCTCTCTGTCTCTGTCTCTCTCTCTCTCTCTCTCCTACCCTCTCTCTCAAGAAAAAAAGCAAACACGCACAATAAAAACATGTCCTTGGGTGAGGATTAAAAAAATACATAGAATAGTGCCTAGCACAGTTAGTGCACAATAAATATTAGCGATTTATTTTTATTATTATTACATGGATGCAAGACCACAGTGTGTAAGAGCTAGCAAAATCCTTAAGCCCAGCCCATTTTGCACTATGGAACCTGAAGACTTGGATGGGATGGCACTTGCCCAAGTCATGTTGCAAGTCAGGGTGAGAGGCAGGCTAGAGGCTCTGCATGGCTGGAGGGTACAGAATATGCTGGGCCCAGCTGCTCTCTTGGACCTCTGGAGGCAGCACCACAATGGGGCTGGTTGCGCAGGTTCGTTCTGCACTGCTGAGGCCGGTACAGTCTGTACATGGACTTTGCAAATGAATAACTGGGCTGTAAACCCGTTCCAGCTGTAAACTTGGGGGTGTGGGATGAGGGTGGTGAAGACAGGTATTGGAGAAGTGGGGAAAGGTTCAGGGAGGAGAGGGAGCTCCGGTGGGCAGAGAAAGCTGATGGAAGAATCTTCCATGCCCTAAGAGCTAATGTCCCAAAACAAGGGACTCCCCCCCCACATCCAAGCACAGTGATGGTGATTTTCACACGAAGCTGAAGGCTTCCGTATGGCTTGTAGGATGGTTTTTGACCGAAGCCCCATTCTGATCCGATCAGGTTGTGTAACTGGACCCATTGTCTTGAGGAGAAAATGAAGGAGGGAAAGA
>NW_006283135.1:873673-874996 GCF_000327345.1 Myotis davidii
AGAGAGAGAGAGAGAGAGAGAGAGAGAGAGAGAGAGAGAGAGAGAGAGAGAGAGAGAAATGGGAACTGAAGAAGAAAACAGAACGCTTACCATCGCAGCCCTTACAGTCCCCTTGGAAAGCTGCATCTGGGAAAGCGGAGAGGCCCCTTCAAGAGTCTAAGAGAAGTGGTTGGCATTTGCTGTTTCTGCCTCTGTCCTTCCCACTCACTCCTCCATGTCTTTCACGCCCAACACTCAGCAGAGACTGCTCTCACCACGGGCACTACTGGTAGAGTCCCGTGTTCTTGTTACAAGATACAATGTCTTATTTGATCCCCTGCTCTCAACATAATAGGCTAGGAGCCATTTTTCCTGAGGAGCGGCTCCTGACCACCTGCCCTCAGCCCCCCAGGCTCCCACGTTGGTCATGGTGCTGCTCTCTGGACAACACTGTGAAGTCTGGATTCGGTGAGACACAGACCTCATCTGCCCTGTGTGTCCAGCACAAGCTGAAAAAACAGGAGGTCCCCAGTCAATACTTGTTCAAAGAATGACCTGGGGACCTGATCCACTCCATTATTTATAGTACTTCCTTTGAAGGATCAACTTCCAAATTCGCGCCTTCAGGCCCATCCCCTCCAGGACACTGTTGCCTTGTTCTCACTCCTCAAGCACCTCAGGTCCAAAATAGAATTTCTGGTCTTTCACCAACCTAAGCCCTTGTTCCTGTTAGTGGCATCTGCACCCATCCACCCAGGCCAGGGATGGATTCACACTGAGTGCCCCTCCCTTACCCCTACCACCAGCTCCCCTGCTTCCGGTCTCCATCTTGCCGGGGTTATTTTGTTTTCACTCTTGTTGAACACTCCCCCTCCTACCCCCCATCCTGCCACTAGAGAGACCTTTCTCAAACACAGCCAACCAGGATCAGCCCTTCACACCTCCAGGCCAGTGCAGCTTAGTGGCTGTGGACATGGGCCTGAAACCAGACTGCCCTGGGCAAATCGCACCCTGCCAATTTTTCAGTGCCTGAATATGAAAACAATGGGTGAAATTATGGCTACCGTATAGGTTTGTGGTGACGAGTAAATGAGTTAAATATGTATAGAAAGCATTTAGTAAATGTTCAGTGAGGATTAAAAGAGCCATCGTCTTCCTTCCAGCTTTGCCTGCACTATCTAGAGTTGCCACTAGATGGCCACACTGGAGGCTTTCTGCGACTCCGCACAATCTCCCACCGCTCCTCCCCTCCCAGGCTGTTTCACATCTCAGGGTTCATGTTCAGGACTCATGCTTTTTCATTCTGCGCCCTCACCTCCTTCAGGATCATTCTCTGACACCTCT
>NW_006283135.1:875023-882319 GCF_000327345.1 Myotis davidii
GTGGACTCTGCTCGTCTGTGCGCTCCTGGAGGGCGGGGCATCCCCAGGCATCTGGCACAGTCCCAGCATAGAACAAGTGCTTGGTGTTTTGAATGAATTAATACGCATCAACCAGTTAGCCTCTCTGGGTCTCAGTTTTCTTTTCCTTAAATGAACATTTAAAAGAGAATCTACTTCATATTTTTGGTGAGATTCCAATGTAAAGACCTGGCATCCTGCAGACCCAGGGCCACCATGCACAGCCACCTGTCTGCCAACCACAGCCCATTACCATTGCCCACCAGCTATTGCCTACCCTAGGCTCACTCCTATCACCTGGCCCAGCTGAGAATATTAAAAATGTTTACTTCTTCCCAAAGGTCCTTCTTTACCAAGTAAGGCCTGGAATTAGTCTGCAAGTCGGCCAGCTGTGCTGGGTGGTTGACAGATCAGCTGACGCCACTGGGCTCCCATTTACCTGGAAAGCACAATCGCAGTCTCCTGCCCTGAAGCCCCACCATCTCCTGAATGACTGATCCTTTCCCCCATCCACTTCAGTGCCTGTCTGGGGTCGGGTA
This sequence comes from Myotis davidii, assembly GCF_000327345.1. Classification (NCBI taxonomy): domain Eukaryota; kingdom Metazoa; phylum Chordata; class Mammalia; order Chiroptera; family Vespertilionidae; genus Myotis; species Myotis davidii. The sequence continues at coordinate 875,581 of NW_006283135.1, forward strand.
GAAGGGCTGATTCCTGGCCACTCCCCATGGATCTCTGTATTCTGACACTGCCTCTATCCGAATGGCCCTAGTTCCTGACCCTTTCTATTAAATCTCTCAAGTAATGACTCTTCATTAGGACAGACTCCCAGGAGTGTAATGTCTCCATCAAAGAAGATAAGCCTTTCTGAGGGTCTTGTAATGTACATGCTCACTATTGGTTTCCTAGGGGTTGAATACTTTTACATTTACTTCGTTACACCACAGTGTAAGTAGCGAGGGGGGCAGTGGATTCCAGTTTGCTTTGAGGCCAAACACTTTCTAAAAGTTTGCTTACGAAATGTATGGCTCTATTTTTTTGCCAAAAGTTTGTTCCCATTCTTTATCTCCGCCCCTGGCGCTCCCTCCCCTCCCTATTGCTTGCAATATCTTGAATAACAACCAGGTGGCAGAGTTTACAGTCCCTGGGAAGATAGATGCTGGTCCGGCAACCTGCCTTTTCCTGTGCAGAGCGGGGATTCTGTCCAGGTTGGGGATCTGAGTGGACTGGCTATTGATGGGATCCCTGGGGAGGTGTGGGGGTGGCCTTAGTAGAGAGAGCCCTGGCTAGAAGTCAGTTTTTTTTGGGATTCTAGAACTGGCCCTGCCCTGCATCACGTTTAGCTTCCCTTTACTTCTCGAGGACTTCCTGTATGCTACATATTATCCAACCACCACAGAGGAAGCCTCCATCGCCAGGGTTTGTGTCTTAGGCAACCGGTCGGTTTATGGAGGTCTCAGGCAATGCAAAGCCCAAGAAAAAGCTGTGTGCTCATGGGCCACCGGACAATCGTTATTAAAATGGAAGTTCAGATGGCTGATTTGTAAACCAGGTCATTGTGATGCAGGAAAGTGTGTTGACCAAGGTGGATGAGTTTAGTCTTGTTAAATTTTGCCTCCAGGAGGGATCTGGAGATGTTGGAAGAGAAGAGGTGGGACAGCATGCTCATGGATGAAATAGCTCCTGGTGAATGAGTTTACTTTTTGTCTTTTAGTCACTGAACTGTCCAACTGGGCACTGCCCTGGTGACTGAAGACACACTTCATAGGTATCCAGAGTCATTAGGAAAGGTGTTTGAAGAATTTCAGTTGTACCATGAGTGGAAAAAATATTTGGGGGCATTTGATTAAATGACAACATAAACATAAAAATGGCTGGACTCTTAATTTTCCCCAAGGTAACTAATTATTTGATGAACATATTTTTAGTGTCCAGAGGAGGAGGGTAAGTTTGACCTGTCTTGGTCGCCCAGAGAAGTCTAACCTGCATTTTCACATTCTTGTACTGAAGATTCAACGGGGGGCCCCCATAAACTCGAATCCAGAAATTCTACTTCTAAGATTTATCTAACAAAACATTAAACAAGTTTACAAAGGTATTTGTTAAAAATATTCATAGCAGCATTGAGTGTGGCTTGGTCATAGCTTCCCCAGCTCAGGTCTTTCTCATGGGTTTTCATTGTCTCCTGGGCATCTGTTCTGTTGGGGCCCTCCAGGACCTCCCATTCAATGTGCACAGAACAGAGCTCACCATTAACCTCCCGCTTCCCAGGCCATTTCTCCCTCTTAGACACGTGGCAGGGACACATGGCCTCACCCATGCTATTTCAAAGTGCCATCATTTTGCTGCTAGGAGGCCCATGAGAAAAAGTAGGGGTAGCTTCCATGATCGTCTTTCAGGTTTCAACTTATATGTCACCTCTTAAAGAGAATCTTCTAGATAAACCAATTCAAAGTAAGTTCCCCTTGATTATGGTGTAGCTCAGCCCACTCATTTCCTCAGGGCACTTACTATAATTTGTAACTATCTGTCATTCATCTTCCATTTCGGAATACCAGCTCCATGAGGGCAGGGACGGTGTCTATTAACCCACCGAATCCCTAATGCTTATCAAAAGATCTGATATGTAGGAAGCACTTAAACATCAAATGAGTGATGAATCTGAAAACCATTTAGAAACTGCTGCCGGCTGTGGTGGCTCAGTGGTTGAGCATAGACCTATGAACCAGGAGGTCATGGTTCGATTCCCAGTCAGGGTACATGCCGGTTGCAGGCTCAATCCCCAGTAGGGGCATGTAGGAAGCAGCCAATGAATAAGTCTCTCTCATCATTGATGTTTCTATCTCTCTCTCCTTCTCCCTTCCTCTCTGAAATCATACAAATATATTTAAAAAAGAAATTCATGTTCAGGTTTCACAAGAGTTGCTAGCACCAGGAAAATATGTAAGGTTATCGTGACAACATTCCAAATGAAGGCTTTGTTAGCTAATACTCAAAGCCCAGAAACCATGCAGAAAAGCTTATGTTACTTCATGAAAATGTACAAGTTCTATATGGTAACTGACAACATAAGTATTGTTTAAAAAGGAAAATGAGAAAAATTACAAAAAACAGTTACAATCAAGGATTATTATCCATAACATATGAAGAACTGATATGAATCAATAAGAAAAAGACAACTTCATAGAAAAAGAAACATAGAAGATGCACAAATCATAGAGAACAAAACAAAAATAAACACAAATGGCCAATAAGCATGTTTTTAAAACTACAAATAAGTTAAATATCTATTAATAGGAAAATAGTTAAATAAATAATAGTACATCATGAGCCAGGATTGGGAATGAGATGTATTTTTATTAAGTGATAAAAAGCAAGAACAACATGGATATGATCCCATCTATAAGAATACGTACATACAAATGTACATGTGAAATGTATAGGAAAATGTTTGAAAGAATGCATACCAAACTATTCTGTTTTTAGAAAAAGCAGTAGGATTTTCCAGGGCAGGGAGGGGTGTGCTATGTGAAATGGATTTTTAGTTTTTATTCTACATGCTTTTTCTAGTGTTGGAAATCTCTTATAGTGAGAATACATTCACGTGTTACTATGTCATTCTGAAAGCTATTTTAAAAAACAACAGAACATGTATGGAAGTCTCTTATCAAACTTCTTGGTATATAGCATTAATAGTAGCCAAAATCAAACAGAAAAGATGGGAAAATCTCTCAAAATCATATAGAAACAGACCTAGGTGACACCCTATGTCACCTAGGAATGTTTTTGGATAATATGCAGCTCCACAGAGACCTCTATCACATCTATCCATGACCTTCCCACCATACTTTGATTCCTTTCCATGTAGTAGCAATTTACTACATTAAGCAATTTGAACCATTCGTAGCAATTTAATTTTAAGTAAAATTTTATAATCATTCTAGCCTGGGCTCTAACATTAGGAAATTTTTTTCAAGAACAAGTAGACCCCATTCTTGGGCTTGAGGAGAACCTTGGGCACAACGATAAGCGGCCTGGTGGGGTCGGGCGTAATCTTGAAGCGGAGCAGAGTCATGGCAATGGCCACCTTTAACTCAGTCATGGCGAAGTGCTGCCCGATGCAGTTCCTGCAGACACCGAGAGAAAAGCAGAGATACCCGAACAAACGTGTTTCCCCTGACTCTGCAATACAATGCTAGAATAGCAAGTCTCATGCTCCCAGTAAAGCAAGATGTTCATTCTAAATGCCATACAAACTTTTGTACTCTGGGTTTACATGGCCTCCTGCGAGAATGTGAGCCAGGAGGCCCCAATGCAAGGGCCTCCCTAACCAAGGTGGCACTTGGCATTGCTCAGAGCTGTTTCTGCTGTGAGGATCTGATGGAAAACATGGTGACTGTCGTTCATATCACTGTATTTTATAATTGTGATGTGCCAAGAAAGTAAGTTACAATTACACAGCAGTGTGTATTTCACACACACAGAAATAAATACACGAGGTGAAGGATGGGAGAGGAATCTTTTCACAATGAAGATGTATATGAAATCATCATGATGTCCACTTTAAAGATCTAAGAATTTTATATGTCAGGCATACATCAATAAGGCTAAATAAAAAAAACCATCTTTTTCTATTATTACAAAAAAATAAATGCAGCCATTTGCATGGGGGGTGGACTACATTGAGCCTCTGAGCAACTGCTTGCCTCATGGGATAGCTTTCTGAGGCGTGACTACCTAGGATGTGATAGAGAGGGCGCTGTCCTTTGTGAAACTAACTGGCCCTCTCAGGGGTTCAACTAGGCACCAAGATCTCCTCATGATCAGGTGAGAAGATAGGGCTCCGTGGGAGAATTTACAGAGCTGAGGGACTAAAGGAAAAATGCTGTCTCCAAGTAAACATTTTTGTATATTTTCAAAAGCTTCAACTTGTCTTTACCTTGGTCCAGCTGAGAATGGTAGGAAGGAGTAGCTGTGTCTCTTATCATAATTATCCGGAGCGAACCTCAAGGGGTCAAAGACCTGAAATGAGAGGTCACCCCCAACACTATTAACACATTCTTAAGCTACTACTTAGTACTGGTCAACCAAAATATACTGTGAACCACATATATAATTTCAAATGTTCTAGTAGTCACATTTTTAAAGGATGAAATGAATTTTAATCATGGAATTTATTTAACAGAAAGTATCATTCCAACATCTACCCAATACACATAGTTATTAAGGAAATAGCTCACATTTTTGGGTACATGTTCAAAATCCAGTGTGAATTTTTTCCAGCACATCAGTTTTGACCAACCACATTTCAAGTGCTCAATAGCCTCATGTGCTAATAGCTACCAGGCTGGACAGTGCAACTCTAGACCTCTGATCATGTCTGACTTCCCAACTGACTAATCTGCTACCCAGACTAAGTAAAGGGAAAGCAGAAATGCTATGGCCAGAGGTATGGTTTTCACTTTGGAGGTAAGAGAGCACCTCCTTAGAAGTCAAGTCAAAATGATTGCGTGATCACTGTTACTGGGATATGCAGTCCAACTTCCCATTAAATGTAACCGATCTTTAACCGTAGCAGCTTTTATAAAAGGAAGCATCAAACATGTGTTTAAAGTTTTGAGAACATGGAATGAAGGAACTCAGGTATGCTACACCTCTTCTTTTTGCCTCTCTAGATCCTTTCTCCTCCCTGCTCTGGGCTCTAAGAAGCTGACCCACATGTTGTTCTGTTGGGTTTGGCCAAGAAAATATATTGATAGGAGGCCTGAGGGGTGGGAGGAGAAAGCATTCAGGGTATTTACTTCCTGGGCCCCTACCTGCCAGGTTGTCTAAGGTGGGCTGCATGCCTGACTGACAGCCACAGTTCCTGTCTGATGGCCTTTTCCAGAAGTTCGCTCTCTCCAGGTTCGTCACCGTCTCTCCCATGTCTCACCAGGCCAAGAAGTGGTAAGCCCTTTGGCAGTTATTTGCTCCATTTTGCTTTTCTTAAACCCTAACCCACACCTTTATCAAAAGTTCCTTCATAAAACGCTTCTCAAATTGCCCAACTTGAGGGGATGCTTGATTTCCTTCCAGAACCCTGATTGTGAATCCAGGAAAAGGGGGCTTTAGTGACCTGTATTACTACTGACCATCGGCACTCGTGCAGATATCTAGGTAAGTGCGTGGCAGAGCCTGCTGAGTAAATGGCCGCAGCAATTAGAGCAGCCCGTGTGACGTTAGGCCAATTTGTTCATTCAAAGCAAAGATAAGGTAGGAATAGAGGGAAAGGACTGTTTTCCTTTAGTGGGAAAGTTTTACATATTTGGTTTTATGTTTATTTTTGTTTGCTGTATTGTTTTCCACTTCCATGCAAAGCTAACAGAAAGTGAATTGCATGCCATTGGCTCTTTGATGCATTTATGTGGAAGACAGTCATACCTGGGGGTTTTCCCAGATGGCAGGGTTGTGGTGAAGAGCCCAAATATTGAGAGTCACGGTCATTCCTGAAAACGGGAAGAGATAACAGAGATTGTAGGAGAAAGAGTAAGCAGTGGGCTACTGCTCTACCACTCTTCAGTAAGACTTTTCTTCTACAAGGACAAGAGCTAGCTCCTGGCAAGGCTCTGGGCACTGTAGCTGATGCCAGGAGTGAAGGTCCTGTGGGGAGACGACGATTGGTGGCACCTGAGTCTTCAAAGCAATGATCTACTTAACACATGACTCTATCTTAAAGAGCAATTGGTATCACATCAAAACATGCTTATGCTTTCTGCTGCCTCTGGAAATCACTTATGCAGTGATGGGGACATGTTCTAAGAACCCAAGTGAAACCCTGAAACTGGAGATGGTACAAAACCCTATGATGAAGTTTAATTTATAAATTAGGCACAGTAAGATATTAACAATCTACACTAATAAAAGCCAAACATGCAAATTGACCATACCTTTGCTATGCCCTAAGCCATGCCCATCAGCCAATCAGAGTGACTATATGCAAATTAACCCAACCAAGATGGTGGCTGGCAGCCATGGAGCTGGAGCAAGCAGGAGGCTTGGTTGCCCCAGAGATGGAGGAAGCCAAGCTTCCCATCTCCCGCGGCAGGCTCTGAGCTCCACTCAAGGCAACAAAGTTTAAATTTTAGAATATAAATAAACCCCAGATACCTGCTTTCAGCCAGCTGTGGCCACAGAGCTGGAGCAAGCAGGAGGCTTGGGTTGCCCCTGGCGATGAAGGAAGCCAAGCTTCCCGCCTGCCCGCCCTGGCTGGCTCTGAGCTCCACTCAAAGCTACAAAGTTTCAATTATAGAAGGTAAATAAATCCCAGAATTAAAAAGAAAAAAAGAAAAAAAGGAGAGGCTGGGAGCTTCTGTCGCCGGGGGGATTGGACAGCCTGAAAACAGCCCTCAGCTCCTCACCCAGGCTGGCCAGGCACCCCAGTGGGAACCCCCCACACTCAAG